>NC_056739.1:308240084-308242584 GCF_019279795.1 Protopterus annectens
CCTAACCGAATGCATTAGGGTGGAGCGCATACCAAAGGGGTTGCGTTTCAATAAACTACCAAATAATGCAGTTCCAGGCTCAAAGTTATTTAAAGACATTACTGTTTTGTTTAATAAAATGGGAATGGAAATGCTTAAACTTATGGTATCCGACTATGAATGTAGAGCGAACTCGCTCCTAGCTGATATCAATGCTATTAATACGAGTATCACTGACAACATTAATTTCTCCAGCATCAAAAGGGATTATGAAAAATTATTCATAGAGGTAGATAATCATTGTGACAGAATAGTGCAAAGGAAAATCAAAAAACTGGAAAGAGATTTGCAAGAGTACAATAATGGGGTTGCTTATGTTTTCTCTAAAGGAGCGGATAGATCATTTCCTAGAAAATATAATGAGAATATACCGAGGGGAAGGAATGAGAATTTCAGATTTCAGAATGCATTTGTTACCCCGAGCAGAGGGGAAATACCACCCCAAAAAGGTAATCAGGCCCAAGAGCAGGGTTTTCATTATGCCCCAGGGAGACAGTCATACAGGGAAACAAACCAGTCAGCCCAGGGGAGGAACAACTTCAGGAGATAGTGGTTCCAGATTTGTCTGTCCCAGCTATAGAAACCATACATTTACCATCTTGCACAGTTGCTAAGCAAGGGAATTTTTCTATTTACAATTATACGGATGTCTCAGTGAATAATTTGTTTTTTGAGCTGTTTAAAAAAGGTTTTCATTTTGTACCAGAGAAATTTATGAATATATCAAGAACTATTTTGGATGTAAAGTTGTTTACCAGAAATTTAAATTTGAATATTTATTTCAAGGGCAGGCAGCATGTAAAAAACCCATTACAAAGAACAAGTACCTTTAATCCTCCCCTACACCCTGTTTTGAAGGTGTTTGAGGAAATGGTAGAAACTGAACTTAGACACCTGACAACTAAAAATGAGGAAGGTAAGGTTGTTAATCTCACCAAGGATTTCTATGAAACTATAAGGTTTTTCAAGAAAGAGGAAATCAGACCTATGAAACCCGACAAAGGAGGTGGGGTGGTGCTTATGTATAAGCATGACTATGAAGCACATATAGCCAATATATTGCATGACACAGAGAAGTACACTGAGGTCTCAGTTAATGAACGCAATGTAGCGTACTCAAAAATAAGGCTTATGCTAGAGGACCATCTTATGCAAGGGGTCTTGAATGAGCAATTGTTTAACTACCTTTTAGTACAAAAACCCCTGACGCCAATTATTTTTGGCATTCCTAAAGTGCATAAAGGCCTTGATCCTCTGAAATTCAGGCCCATAGTTGCAGGTGCAAAAGGTATTACTGAACCTTTAGGCAAATTCATAGATATATCAACCAAAAAACTGGTTTCATCAATAGAATGCATTTGCAAGGACTCATGGGAATTTCTTAAAGGGATAAAAAATTCATATTACAACGTAACCAATTATATGGTTACTATTGACATTGTAGATTTATTCCCTAGTATTCCGCACACTATAGGAATAGAATGGTTCAGTAGGATACTTATTGAAAAATCAGGCTTTAGTAGTAATGTTATCAATTTAATAGTTGAATTTATGGAAGTTATTTTAAAGAATAACTATATCATTTTCAATGGAGAATTATTTAAGCAGAACAAAGGGGTGGCAATGGGCACACCTTGTGCCACGGCCTACTCAAATTTGGTATTACATTTCTGGGAAAAGGAATTTATTTTTTCAACAAGATGGGCAGAATATATTGTCCATTACAAAAGATTTTTAGACGATATTTGCATTCTGTGGGGAGGTAATATTAATGAATTTGACGAATTTATGCAGTATACTAATCGCTCCACCTGTTTTTTAAAATTCACACATAAAATTAATCCATTTGAACTACATTATCTGGACATAGTGTTAAGGAAAAATAGTATATCCAAGCAATTTGAATCTTGCATTTTTAGAAAGGATACATACTCAAATATGCTGTTGCATTTTGAGAGCAACCATCCATTTTTTCAAAAAAGGGGGATTATAAGAGGCCAGTTAATAAGAGCATCAAGAATTTGTAGTACTGATATCCTATATCAGAAGGAATGTGAATATTTAAGAGAACTTTTTATGGAAAAAGGATATCCAAACAGTATGTTTGAAGTTCTATTTAACGAAATTTCCCAAAAAAGGTCTACACAGTTTCCCCCATTACTAGGCATCATAACTCCCCAGGAATCTGTTAGTAAAATAAGCAAGGACAAAACAGAAAATTTACCTTTTCTATACACATATAACAGAAATAGTGCAGAGATTGAGAGCATTATAGCCAAATTTTGGTCGGTTCTCTCTATCAATGAAGACCTGAAGAAAAATATCCCAAGCAAACCACACTTTGTTAGAAGAAGGGACTGCAATCTAAAAGAATTATTGGAAAAACAAGTGCTATCTAGCAATAATGAAAACCATCTGATTAGGGGAATTTACAAATGTAAGGCTTGTAGTCAATGTTGTT
>NC_056739.1:308247584-308360084 GCF_019279795.1 Protopterus annectens
TGAAAGAGTATGTTTTGCCTATTTTGAATCAAAAGGCAGGGAACTGTAGTGTGCATAACATCTTTGATAATTATTTAGAAAATACACAAATGTTCTAATACACTGAATTTGCAAAGTGTGGAGCGTAAGGAACCAAGTAATTTTAATACTGCATTTATTACTACATTCAACAGCTCAAGTAGGAACATAGCTGTTATACTGGCCAAAAATTGGTTGGTTATTGTAAAAAACAAGGACATAAGGGAACTGGTTGGCGAAAAACCTTGTATGTTGTATAGAAAGGGGTCTATATCAGACAGTCGAACTGTCAAAAGTTCGACTATGTAAATATTGAACCCAAAAGTTCGAAAACTGAAAACTCAGAACACTCAGAAAAGAGATTTTTTTCCCCAGGGGAAAAAAAATTGCTGTTCCGGTACGAAATGCAGAAACAGATCAACATTACATACTGTTACTAATGTGGGGGGCTTTGCCCCCCATAACCCCCCCCATTTAAATATACCAACTCCGAGATCGCATCACAGTGGAGGAAATAGCAATGCCACAGAAATGGCCAACCAAATTCTTTCCCTGGGAAAGAATTTGATGTTCCGCAGTGTCGTTATTTTTAGACTTCGAACTGCCCAGTTCGAAGTTTCAGACATTTGTGCATTTGGACTTATGATATACACCCATAGAAAGGGCAAATGCCTAAAATCTATTTTAGAGACTAGAACAAAGGGACATGAAGATGGGAAGTTGAGTAAGTGTGGTAGTTTTAATTATTGTCCATATATACAAGAAGGATGTAATTTTAACATTAACAATATAAAAGTGAGTTTGAATCAGAAATGTTCATGTAACAGAGAGAGTGGTATACTGTGCATTCTGCTTAAAGTGTCCTTGTTTTTATATAGGCAAGATGGAAAGGAAATTTAGGAACCGCATTTATGAACATCTCAGGGATATAAAAAACAAAAATGTAAAGAATGCATACTAGTTTTATTATTATATACAAGTTTTTGCATAGTTTTTAGTAATTCACAGATTTGTGAAAGTTTTATGCTTTACTATGAACTGAGTGTACTGGTGGGTGTGTTTTAACATTAATTAGGGGCGTTGGTTTTGTTGCATAAGCTATAATTTAGTATTTAAAGAGTCATTTCATCCTTATTTCTTTGTCTGAAGTCTCCGAATCAGCAGAGACAAAAGCACTTATCTGAATGTGTGTATCTTGCTTAATAAAAGTTTTCATTGTACTACAGCGGCTTGTGGAAAAAGAACGGATTTTTTTACATCATTGTGATCCCCAGCTCTGCTTGTGCTTACTTTTCTTGCTATTTTTGTGACTTACTCGTTGTTAAGCCAGAGATAGTATCAGACAGTAAATCTTGTAGCCCACAGTATTTCAGGTCTGTAGGCTATTTAAAGCACAAAATAATGCACTTACAAAAAATTTTAAAAATTATTCTAAATATTAGAATAAATCAAGTGAGATACAGCTGCTTACTTTTGTAGTGTAGACATATCCATTATTATGAGGCTTTCAATAATGTCTCTGAAAGCCTCTACTCTTGGCAACAGGGTTCTGTGATCATATGTACAAGTAAAACTGAATCCTCATGAATTTTTCAGAGCACATACATACATACATATACTGTTTCTCTGTGCTTGTAGTATGAAGTAACTTTGTGATGAATGATGTGTATTGAAATCCTTACATTACATTTTGTGTATACACATCTATATAATATAACAGATAATTCTGTTCTTGCTTTAACCCGGATTACAGGTTATGGGTGTTCCACAGATCTATGTATTGTTCAGGTACACATTATTTTATTGTATTTTAACTTAATATAAACAGACAAAACTGGCTGAAGCCATACTTCAGGAATCCTCTCAAGTCAGAGCAGGCAATAAAGAACTACATACTGCTAATCCAGTGCAAATGAGTGTTATTACACAAACTGACAAAAACACATTAATATTACACACACACACACACACACACACACACACACACACACACACACACACACACACACACACACACACGGGTCCACTTCACATGACTGAATCTCAAAATACTGAATTTCATTTGACTGAGACCACAATACCTAATTTTCCTGAATTTCAAAAATACTGAATTTTAAGCCATACATGTGATGTATGTTTTCCTTCACCTGTGACTTGCTTGTGATAAAAAACATTACTGTAACTTACAGTGCCAACTGTCAGAATACAGATAGTAGTGTAGAAAGTAGTGTTATAGTATTTCTAAATGTGGGTATGTCTCTTTACATTTTTATGGAAAGTATCTAAAGTAATATGGTGGAAGATTCGTGTGCTCCCAGCAGTAGTGGCAGTGTGCACAGTACTGTAAGGCAAGTAAAAGGTATATGCCCTTTTTGCGATCCTGGTGTTAGTAAATATATATAGTTGGGGTGTGGGGGGCACAGCCCCCCCCCCACATTGGGGGGTGTGGGGGTATAGCCCCCCACATAATTTTGTTTTATATCATCCAGTTTCTGTTAAGAGGGTAAGTAAATAGTTTTTAAGTTTTGGAAAGTGTTAGTCGTTGGTGTTTTAAGTGTGCTTGTCTATGGCTTAAAATTCAGTATTCTGAAATCCAGGATTATAAGCTTTCAGTATAATGAGATTCAGTCAAATGAGTCTTCAGTATTTTGAAAATCAGGTATTGTGGTCTCAGTCAAGTATTTTGAGATTCAGTCATGTGAAGTGGATCCATATATATATATATATATATATATATATATATATATATATATATATATATATATATATATACACTAAGGAAAACTCCATGCATCCACCAGGTTGAGGTAAAAGGTCTTTATTAATCACAATAACCAATGAAAATATATAATAAATGAAGAGCGCTTTTGTACTAAAAAGTCCTTCTTCAGATCTAAACCATTAAACTTGCTATAAGCATTTATACTATCCAACTACCAATCAAAGCCTAATGAACATTGCACAGCCAATAAAAACACACATATCAGCACCTGTTCAGGCATATAGAGATATAAACTAATGTGGATTACTCAAAAAAACACATCTCAATGGTAGGGTAAGTTACTGATCCAAATCAGAGTTGAGAGACAGAGTGGACTTAATTCATAAATCAGCAGCCAATCTCTGTGGCAGAATACACTACAAGTCCAATCAAAATTAGAGGAGGAGTGAACCTTATTCATGTCTTGGCAAACCGTCATTAAACATACATCAAATAGACTGCATCATCCGTATCTAAGAGACTGATGCTGCTGTTGGTTAAAAACTCTATCAACCAGTCTCTATGGCAGAACAGAACGATAATCTAATCAAAATTAAAGGCAGAGTGAACCTAGTTCACATCCCAACAACCAGCGACTGAAAGTATTTCAGTAAACTATGTCCTCTAACTGATATTGGTTGAAAAACTTTACAATCAACCTATCATTTACCAGAGAGAAGCCCCTTTGTCCAAAAAAAATATATATATATTTTGAAATATGCAGCTCAAGCTAGTCAAATCAGTGATCTACTAAACTAATCATGCCGCTGAGTTAAAAACCATGTATAGTTAACTCACTAACAGTTAAACATGAACAGTATTTATAACCATTCGACCTGCAAAAAGTACATGCAAGTGCATCAAACCTTAACACTAAAAGCCTATAACCCAACAAAGCGTAACCACTCAGTCTCCGCTGCCAGTCATGTAAACCCAACAAAAAGTCCATGAAACGATGGCACAAGACAGACACCACTACGAATGATCAATGCAACAATAGCCATATGCGCTGTAAAAATCAACAGTCAATAACCTATAAATTATAGTTTACATACCAAGCCCTACAGAACATTACTTTAACTAAGAAGTGACCATAAATATGAAAGCTAGCCAATATAATAACAAATAAATTCCTCAGACAGTGCAAGTTTTAAGATAGTGTTTTTGCAGGGGGCAGGCTGCCCTGCACTCCCAACATCCCCTGCTAATTATTTTTTCCAACTCTGAGATAGCACAATCCTTTTGGGAAAGGGTATATTTCTCAACCCTGGGGATTGTGCAATCTCTTAACAACTTCTGATTACCTGTTTTGCTGATCAAACTGTGTTGACAAAACAGAATTCGATTTAAACTTCAACCGACTGCCTGCAAGTAACTTATATATATATATATATATATATATATATATATATATATATATATATATATATATATATACATATACATACATACATATATACATATATGCTTGAATACACACACACAAACACACACACACACAAGCACGCACACACAAGCAAACACACGGAAACACACACATCACCACCACCATGATGACCTCTTGCACTTCAGCACACAGTCATACATCTTGTGGCATAAAGCATTAAAACAGGTATCCTTAGAATTTTCACTCAAACTGCATATCTACACCTTTCTGCTTTGCACAGCAAGAACATTATTGGCAGCCTGCAATCCACAGTGTCACTTGTACAGTCAATACTCTATAGATTACAGCTGGAGAGGTACTATTAACCTTTTTCATAAAACAATTGGTGCCACAATTTAACCCTGGATGACTTTGATAACACAAAGGTCAAGATCAATTCATTTTTTAAATCATATTTTAAGAAGATCAATATTTGACAGTCTCATGCACTAGCTAAATGTCCTTTAATGCTAAGATGGGAATAGCCAGTTCTTAACATGCAAGTTCTTCTGAATTGTTGTACTTACCTACTAACGAGTGAACTGAACAGCCAGAGGTTGGTCATTACCACATTCAAAGGAAAACTGAACTAGAAAAACAGAAATACACCCCAAATGTATTACAGAGTACAATACAACAGTATTAGTTATGTACCTGACATAAAAACTGAGTGAGCAAGCATGTATTACTTGTTGGCACATCACTACACAGCAAATTAAGCTTTATGGGAAATGCCGTCATATGCCTTTAAAGACAGTTTGCTACTTTACATAGAGGTCAGCCAAATACAGTATTCTAGATGACTAACATGATGATTCAGTGTAGATAGTTTTATAGTCAGCCATCGCTATAAATGCAGTACAATTACATGTGCTCTACAAAACATTGTACTCTGTGGTGGTAAAGGGTTCATCTGTTATGGCTCAAGTGGGCATCACCAATATCCCCTTTATTTGTACATCTTTTTATTACTTGGTCAACTAAAGATTCTGGCAGTCAGTAATTTGGAAAGTGATAAATTGCCCACCATCCAAAATTCAAGGATCAAAAAGCAGGCCAATATATTTCTTGCCAGAAGAATTAGGCCTTTTTAATCACTACATAGCAGTTAAGGGGCACATACATTCCTACAATCTCCACTCTCTGACCTACGTGCAGAGGGCCTACCATGATTAACTAATATCTGACTATTTGCACAAGTGCCTTACCTTTCTTCAAGGAACCATAAGCATTGAACACGTATGTAAAGCTCCAAGCAGTGCCCAAAATGCAGCTCCAAAAGGAAGCAGAAGAAGCTTGTATGGCAGAGTGAAGATTTCAGGACAGAATGACCTGAAAGACATCCTCTCAAAGAGTGCACTGTACTGAATTGCTGGTCCACACTACTATACTTGGTAAAGGTATGGTTCAACTACCAAGTAGCAGTAACACAGAGACATGTTGTGGACATATTCCAGAAACATGCACTAGACGCAGCCACCCTGTGGAATGGATAGTCAATGCACTAGCTAAGAGACCGTCAGCCTTCTGGTGACAAAAATATGTTGAAGCTCATCTAGCAATCTATCTGGACAGAGTTTATTTGGTTTCTACAAAAGCCTCCCTGTAGAAACAAAAAAGAAATAAAGGCTCATCTACTTGTGATCAAGGACCTCATAGAGGTAGATAAATGAGTGATGGTGACCACTGAGATCTAAACCAGAGCAGGGGATAAAGGGGAAGATGACCATCACACAGTTGCGGCTGTCTCACTGTTTGAGAAAAAAGTTATTCAGATGGTAACATGAAGATACCTGGGAAATTAACTTCTAGATTTACTTGTCATTAGGCAAGGCAAAGTTCTCCACTAGATAAGCATGCTAGAGTATGGTTCATCTTATGCTGAGCAGTGGATAGCCAAGGATAAAAGGCAGCAGTGAGGGACTACTGGAGAGAAGACTAAAAGCAGCTGGGAGTGAAGATGTATAAAGATGTAGCAAACCATCAGAAGAAGTGGGATATGCTTCAGAAACTGCTCGGTAAGGAATCCATGGTTACCTGCCAAATATAAAAAAGGTAATCTTCAGGAGCAAATCAAAGTGGATAAGAACAGACATCAAGCTGAATCTTAAGAAAACACTCAAACTGTAAAGTATTAAAGCAGAGGAAGAGAAGCAGGTCTACATCAAAGGCGAGGAAAGCAGATAAATATATAAGGAAAGCCAAGGGCAGACAAGTGAGAAAACTAGCGCAGGTAGCAAACCAGAGAGGGAACTTATTTTTCAGGTAAATTTTAGTAAGAAGTATGATGGAAGAAAGGCCAGAGATGACTAATGTTACTGAAACAATAAAAAAGGCATTTACCCCAGTATTCACAAAATAAAAACAAAGAAGGGTACTTGTCTTCAATGGAAGAATACAGAGAGTGATGAAATATGGACAAATGGGTCACTAGAAATGGAAAGGGTCGAAAAGGAAATGGTCACCATACCAAAGGAGAAAGCAATGGGTCCAGAGGAGGAAGACATCCAAGTACTTGAAAAACTGTCACAGTCTGACAGAACCATTCACAGAAATGCTGTACAGATCTCTGGTCAGTGGGGATCCACTAGTTGAGAAGAAACATTTGTGGGAGGTAGCATCACCAGTCAAGGCAACTACAGGCCAGTTAGACTGATAACAGTGGCACAGAAAGTGGTGGAGAAAATCCCAGTAGATTTGACTGAGGACCTTATCAATGGGGCACAGAAAGTAGTGGAGAAAATCCCAAGAGATTTGACTGAGGATCTTATCAATGGTAAACAGCTTAAGGACCCAGACATGCAAAAATTCACTTCAAAGAAGAGCTTGTCAAACCTTCTGGAGTTCTGTGCCTAACAGCAGAGGTGAATGAGGGAGTTCAGGTGGACAGTACCTGGACTTGACAAAGAACTTCAACTTGGTACCATGTCAAATACTATTCAGGAGTAAATGGGCTAGAAGTGGAACAGAAACTTAAGAAATGGACAGGATAACAGGTGTGGTGTTTATGGGAAGGCAGTCAGGGGAGAGGGGAAAATTACCTGTGGACTGCCATAATGCTGACACCTTCAGCAAGTTTATCTGAAAACAATTACTGATGCAATGGAGAAAAAATGACTTGGAAGCTGCATTTTGGTGGGCCAAAAGGTTCTGAGATTCAGTGCAGATAAGTGCAAAGCTCTACATTCTGGACACGTTGATCAAAAGGCTGCATGTACATTAGGAGAAAACTAAATCAGGAAACAGTAGCTGAGAAAAGCCCAAGAATAATCATAAAACAAGTCCTTTGCGTTATATTTTGCAGTACACAGACTACATGAATAATGAGGGTATAATCCCAACTGTTGTTGCAAGATAATGAAACACATATAAAATAATGTGCAGTTCCAAAGACTCTGCAAAGAAAAGGATGCAAAACCACTGAAACATATCTACAGAAAGGCCAACATAGTCATCAGGGGGATGAAGGAAAAGGAGTATGAACAGTGTCAGGAACTGAACTTTTATTCATTAGATGTTTGGTGGGGGTGGGGAGAGATAACATGATATGGACACAAAATATGCTGAATGGATGAAATAAGTCAAATGGACAGTGAGAGGAAGGACCATTAGATGCAGATGGACGGAACTTGTTTTTAAATGGATCCAAGACTTTGTTTTGTCACCCTAAAATAAATTTATGGACCTTTGAAACACAATGCCTAAACAGGTGGTAGGTTATAATCCACAGGGTCCTTCAAGAGGGCAAGGGATAACCAGAAGGGGTTAGTCCTGAATGGAAGGAGGTAGCAGCTACAGTTATATTCACCCAGACAGGCAGTCTAGACAGATGAACTACCTCCTTCTGGCACATTATATTCACCCAAATAACACATTATGTACTGTAATAGTGTAATTTAACAGTTAAGTTGCAGCTAAAAAAATCACCTTCTTGAGAAAAAGGATGTATACATAGAAAAAGAGAATGTCATTCAAGACATTTGCTGTCCAGTGTAGATAATATTCTTCATTAGAATTCATAAACATCTCATTCACAAAACTGCTTCAGAAGCATGTTCTAGGCTAGAAACTTGAATCCTCTTCCAGATCATGATGGGCCAAGATACCTGACAAGGACAGTTGAAAATGTACACAGCTTTAGTGGAAGGCACAATTGAGAAGCAAAGAACAGGGTTTTTTTTTAACATTAGTAGGATGACTGGAACAGTTTTCCAAAATGGGTGGCAGCATAAAAAATGGTGAAATAAGAATGAATAAAATGGAACAGATGTGCTGGGTGGAGAAAAAAACACGTTGGTTAATAGAAAGCTGCAGCTTTAAAAGAATGCAGGGACACAGACGGCATAAATGGGTCAAGTGGTGCTTGTCTGCTGTCAAACTATATGAGCTACCATGTTTTCATTTCACTTATCTCAGTTGCAGAACATTTTCACTTGCCCCTGTAGATAGGGCTGGGATATAAAGCTTTTTGGCAGTCTAACATCTTTGCGATTTCCACAGGGAGATCGGATGACTCAATAAGAACTACTGCAGTATGCTTACTTTCAGACAGAGATGATCATGCTGTTACAATGCAAGGGCCTCGTGTACTTAGACTGAACAGTCTCCAGTGGCACTAAGCTCTGAAGGACTTGAAACCAGCCTGTTCTAGGCCACCATGGGGTGATGAGAATTTGTCTTCACATTGCTGCTTAGAACTTTACAAATGAAACACTGTTCTGGAATGAGAAGGAATTTGGCAGCACTGCATTTTTCTGCATGTTGTGCAGGTCAGCCTTCTGTACTGTGTACTTGTATAAAGAAGAAGCTGCACTAACGTGCTTGAGCTGAAGATCAAGCCATTCACTAAGGCACTCAGTTCCAAAAGCTCTAGGCAATCATTAGGAAAATGTCATGGCTGCTGGTCCATTTCCTGTATACATAGGCAAATTTCTTGCAGGGAGAGCTGCTGCAAACTGTCCTCTGATTGTTACGGTACTTACTATAAAATTATCCATTTGCTGGATCTCAAAGACAGAGGCTCAGACTTCAGATGTGATTTCAGAAATGGCAGGTAAAAACATTGCCCTCAATCTGAGTAGAAAGATGTAGGAAGTGTGATCAACTAAACACAAGTAGTTTAAGACCACAGCTGACACAAAATAAGCCACCCATCTCTTCAGCTCTGTACTGGAAACAAGCAACTACACACAGAAGGGGAAGTCTATGTTCAGGTTGTGGGTTGAGACCCATCAAACCCTGAAATGGTCGGAAGAATCAGAGAGAGAGAAGAGAGGGGAGAGAGAGAGAGAGAGAGAGAGGGAAAGATAGAGAGAGTGAGAGAGAGAGAAAATGATGACTCTGCAATCACTCCAGTGAGGTACCTGTTGCAGGGCCTACATAATGAAACTGGGCCAGATAAACTGCAATCATAGCTGCTGGCAAACAGCTGCAGATGAGGACTCAACCTCTCTCTGTGAGCCATCTGAGAAAGTCACTTACACCAAAAATGTAGTATTACATGCTTCCTCTACCGTTTCCCATGGATCAGAGTCAGGAAGGAAGGTTTCCCGCTGCGTGTACACTCATAGAAGACTGGACATGAATCACACAAACTAAGTAATTAAGGACTCATATAGTCAAAGCTGCAGAAGAACAGACTGTTTTGTCAAATTTGCATGTTATCTCCTCGTCATAGCCTTTGACGTTCTGTCTACAGGAGTAGATACAATGGCTGCTAGGCATCTGATATCTGTGCTGAACAGAAGAGAACACAGGTATTTGTGCTAGGATGTGTAGATAAAGCTTCTGGGAAAAAGAAACAGCTGAATCAAAAAGAGTGCTACCATAGGTACTAAAGGATATGCTGAATCTGCATGTCTCCAATTAGCTAATGTGTTATTCAACAAAAAATGCTACGAGAGAGACCATTAAATCTAGGCTCCTATTTGTACTCAGCTAAGCAAAGACTACTTTTAAGGCACAAAGAACAGACTAACTCTTGAGGATTTCATGAGCCTCAAGGTGTCTCCAAAGTAGACAGTCTACACAGAAAATATTTACTTCCCCTTCAAGTCACTAGAAGAGGAACCACTTTCCCTTCGTACTTAGTGACAGCTGATTAATTGATAGAAGGAAGCACCCTTAAGTTCTCATATGGGCCAGCTGTTACACCTTGGTAAAATGGCAACACAGGTTGAAAGCTCAGTGGATACTGAACAAAGTATTGATCAAAAGTTATATGCTTACCAATGGCAGCATAAAGAAGGGATAGACCAATACAGAACCTAGCATCAAAATCAGACTTAACTGCAAACGTAAGCCATCATGCACTCAGTGTTGTCCAATTTAGCAAGTATTCATGTGCAAAAGGGATTTTTGCCCAAGCATTTTAAAATATGTTGGTGTTTGCAACAGAGTCCTCTCCATACTCTCAAGGTGCAGTGACTCTAAACTGAATGTCTAAGTAGGAGTTAAAGAACTTGTGGGGAATTGCAGCAAAGCTGTATATGAAGAAGATTAAAACTTATGAAGCTTAGATTTCTGACTAGTTTCGTTCAAAAGTTTTTTCCAGTTCATTATTTTTAAAAGGAAAAACAGCACAGGATCTGTCAAGCAGCTACTCACACATCATCTAAAATAGGCTGGAAAGAATGTCAAACTCCAACATGTGGATAGTGATGCCAGGGACCAAAAATGAGTGTTGGATTGCCTGTGGGGACAGTCTCAACAATAATCAGCAAGCATCCAACTTCCTAGGAGTACTGAAGGTAACCAATCTCAAAGTCTGAGCTCAGGTCCATAAACATGCTCTCCAGACTTAAAGGTCTGCTCCTTGTTCACTTGCAGGGGTGCCCATCTTACCCCAGAGAGGGGAAGCAGTCACAGGTTAGGAATAACTCCTGATTATGAGATATCTGCAAACAGGTGGGATAACAGCTTCTTGGCACAGGATGACGACCTCACATCTGAAGCATCAGAGGCCATAGTGGGCTCTCTGGACTTTGCAGAGGAGCCATGTGAGGACCAAGACTTAGCTCACGGCTCCTTTCATCCTCCTTCTAGGGGATTTAAAATCAGCCCCCTAGTATTGCCTTGGAAAAGGTATTAATGAAGGCTTTGAGCTTCTCCCTGGTGTTGATGAGCTGCTGGCCTGAAGCAGGGGCACTTGAGATGAGCAATGGAATTGTTCTCCTGCATTAAGCAAAAGGCAGTGCTTGTGAACTGGTTATCTCAGACACCCTTGGTAGGCATAAGCTTTTTTTAAGCAGTTAATGCAGGAACATACAAAAACATGCCAGAAAAAGATGTGAAGTTAAAGAATAACTAGAAGACAGGAGGCCCTGTGTCTATGTTTCAGTGCACACTTTAACCCTAGTGCAGTGATACTGTACACAACCCAAAGAAATCAAGAAGGCTCAGAATGCAGCAAACTATCATTTAAAAAAAAGCTACAAGTATGATTACAAGGGCACAACCAAGTAATCAGACCACAACATTTGAGACTTGCTTCTTTGATAGTTACCTAAATGTAATAAACTACTGTAATGCTAACTTAGGGCACAGTAATCATACAGAATCATAATCAAGCAGTTATGAAAGATCCTATGAGGCTACAAAAGCTGGAGCAATGACATTCACAAAAGACAAGATTTTGTTTACGCTTTGCCTGGGTCATGAGAAAAATGGACAGGTTTGATTACTTCCATATGGCAAATACACTGGGAATGGCAGTATCTCAAAACAAAGACTTCATTTCTGCAGATCAGTGCTCAAAAGTATTAGGGTACTGTCTGCTATAGCATGACTCCAGCAATCTTTAACATGCAAAGGGAATAGGTTTGGAGAAGTGCATGCTGGTTAGTTAAGGTAGAAAACTCCCAATAGCCATGTTCACTTCTTTTATAAAAGGCCATCCATACTTTTAAGCCTTCTTTTAGTCTCCCCCTTTTTTTGGTTACTTGTTATTTTTTTTAAGAGATGGGCAGCAGTGCAAAAGTCCCCTTTTACTGATTACACTGCATCAGTAAGCCAATAAGGATTCAAGATCACTCAGCAGTTTATGTTGATGTTTTACAAATGTCTGCTTACATTGCTTTAGTAAAACGTTACGTACACCCAACAGAAGGAAACATGGAGCAGTTTGAATTAGCAAGCCTATGGTTGCTGACTGTGCTGAAAAGTGACTCATTTTAAGCACTATAATACCTGTATCCAGCCATTCTGAGCTACTATTCCACTGGGAAAAGGATGACAGTTTCCTACAATATACATGCTAGTAACAAACAGATGGTATAAACCTTTTATGCAAAGATTTAAAAGAAACCGTAACAAAGCAAAAGCAAATGCATAAATACTCAATTTTCAAAACTCTCCAAAGTGTTTTAAATACATCTGACAGTCATTACTTGTGAACTCTTTACTTTGTAGAATGTCTCCTCACAGATTATTCAGTACATGGGTCTGAGAGACAAGCTCTAAACTGTAAATTAAAATAGTTAATTTTCACATACCTGTGTTGCTAAATGTTCAAAGGTTCCCAGCTCAGCCCCACGACCAAACATGGATGGTAAAGGAGTTCTCTCCAGCCTGAAAAAGGTACAGGTTACCATCATTAGTCTGCATCCACTTCATTCTACCTCTATGACGATGATGATGAGGATTTATTTTAATGTTGCACTTTGGCTTAATTTTCATTATCAGACCACTAAATTTTTTCCTGATAGCACTCTCATCAGATGACTGTTTCCAGCACTCCAATCAAACTGCTCCATACAGAACTGCTCAAGCTTTTAACAAGCAAAAGGATAATCAGTAGGAACATCATTCATGGTTTCCAGCCCTACGGGGGATGTGGCATGCAATGAGACGGAGTCCAGAAAAGCATGCTCCATGGTAAGGGTCTGTGGCATCAATTACTACACGATTTGAGACCCTTCTTGACTCATATTTTTGCAAGGGAGTAAAAAACAAAGCTATTAGGATGTCCATATCCACTTCCTTGGAATGAAACTAGACAAAGGCATTTATTCTCATGTAAGCCACTTGGACCCTTGAACACTTAGGCTGGTAGTCAAATCCATGCTACTTACATCATGCTTGTATTACACATCTTTGAGTGGTGCCATCTAGCCTCATCCTGCAATTCTGACTGGTGGCATCACCACTGGAAGTGTGCCCACACACACACACACACACACACACACACACACACACACACACACACACACACACGCCACACTCAGGCATACACAAGCAAGCACAAACTTATTTGTGAGAATGAAAACAGATGAACAGTTTGTTTCCAAAGACAGTCTCAGGGTTGCTACATATTGTTTAATAAGCAAGACTAAAATAAACAGTTCCCAGCTCCAACAAAAACTGAGCAACTCTTCTTCAGAATACTCATCATCACTTAGGATCACAGGAGGTTACTGGGCTAATGGCCCTGGGGTCCTTGTAAGCCTAGCCAAGAGTTTATTCCCCAAAAAGAACCCTCAGTCAGCACCTGTCGCCCCTGTCAATGAGGGAAAAAGGTGGAACCCCTGGGACAAATTTGTGATTTCCCATCCACTCATCAAGGTTGCACTTGGAGAGTCAGCGAGATACTCTGACATATATGGAAAGTCTATTCCAGAGATGGGGCAGCCTCTGAGAGATAAACCCACACTCTCCAGCAGGTTTTGTTCATAGGTTCATAGGTTGGTACTAGGCTATCGGCCCTAAGGCCTATACAAGCCTAGCCATAACAATTCCCTGGCTATTTCTTCCCACACTGTTTACTTCCCTGAACATCTGTCTAGCAGGGTGACTGACGTGATCCTCGGGGTAAATTTCCTTTCTCCCATTCAATCAAGGTTCCTTTTAAAGAGGGCCATAGAGGCGCTCTGCTTGACATGTATTAGCAATCTATTCCAGGGTCTGGGGAGTCTCTGGGTCAGGAACCTATCCCCTCTAGCATGTTTTGTTTATTGTGATGACAAGGTTTAGATCCCTGGAGTGTGTGGCTCTGAGGTATTGGGATTTCTTTAAGTGTAGCATGTCCAACAGCTCTGGGTTTGACATGGCCTTGTATGTTAAGCAAAGATCGTCTCTGAGTAGACGATATGCGACAGAGTATAGCTGGAGTTTTTTACGGCGGTCAGCGTAGGTTATCTGCTTTAGGCCTGTGATTCTTTTCAGGAGGTATTTCTGCGGCCTTTCCAGTTGTTGCAGATGTCTTGAGAGGTACATACCACATGGGGCACTGTATTCTACAATGGGTCTAATGAGGGATGAGTACAGTGGGACAATGACCTCCTTTTTTCTGGATGAAAAGCCCTTAGTGATGAGGTGTGCCACATGGAAGGATTTCCTGACTGGTGCGGCAATGTGGTTATCGAAGGTGAGACCACTGTCCATCTGTGTCTCTAAGTCTCTTATCATACTTTTGGTGTTTAGTGTACTGCCACCTATGTGGTAATTCACAGGTACATTTTTTTTTCCAAAGGGGATAACTATAGATTTCTTGGCATTGAGCTTGAGCCCATGGCTCTGGCACCAAGCATCTGTTTCTGTAAGGCCCTTTTGTAGAGTATCCACATCATTTCGGGATTCAATAATGGCTCCCAGTTTGCAGTCATCTGCGAACTTTGTTAGCCAGAGACCATTAGTGTTGGCCTGTACTTCAGAAAAGTAGATGCCAAACAAGAGCTGTCCCAGGATGGAACCCTGAGGTACTCCACTTATCACTTGTCTGGAGCTGGACTTGGAATCGGCTACTTTTACAGTGTGGGTTCTGTCAGTAAGCCAGTTGGCAACCCATCGCGTGACGTAGGGTTTAATGCCCAGCTTAGTACGTCTATCTAGGATTCCAGAGTGGGGGATGATGTCAAAGGCCTTGGCGAGGTCCAGATAGGCTGTGTGGACTGCCTTACCCTTGTCTACGGCTCTGGAGACTGATTTAAAGAAGTCAATCAGGTTCAGGAGACAAGATCGGCCCTTCACGAACCCAAACTGGGTGGGGTCCAGTGTTTGAAGGGTGCCAATGTCTTTGTTTATAAGTTCCATGATAATATGTTCCATGGCCTTGCAGATCAGGCTCGTCAGACTGATGGGGTGGTAGTTCCTGGGATCCATGGTGGCTCCCCCCTTGTGGAGTGGGATAACTGTAGCTGTGCACCTCTCAGTGGGGCACGAAGCCTGAGGTGAGGCTATGCTTAAACATGACACTTAGGTGAGGTGCCAGTTCATTTTGTAGTTCATGTAATACACAGCCCGGGATGTCATCTGGTCCCATGGATGCTGTATTCTTAGCTTTGGAGAGTGCGTTTTTTACCTGTGTGGCCGTTATTACCAGAATTTGGCAATCTTCCGGTATTGAGATGGGCCATTTAGGGAGTGAGATGGGGGTGTCACATATTGGATTTAGGCCTATCGAGCGGGTAATGCGCAAGGAGTTACACTTACAGATATGGAGCATCTCTAGTAGGGCAGGGTCTGATACTGCCTTGTAGGCGAGACACAGATCACATCTGAGCAATCTATATGATACAGACTAGAGTGACAGTGACTTGAGCCTGTTTACACAGGACATATGTTAGAGGCCATGGATTCTCTTTGTGAGGTAGTTCTGTGGCCTTTCCAGTTGGTGCAGGTGTTTAGAGAGGCACATACCAAACAGGGCATTATATTCAATTACAGGCCTAATGAGGGATGAGTACTGAGAGGTATTAACCTCCTTTTTTCTGGATGCAATCCCTTTACTTATGAGATGAACCAAGTAAAAGGCTTTTCTGACCACTGCCACCACATGATGGTTGAATGTGAGATTGTTGTCAACCTGAGTACTCAAGTCTCTCACCACAGGTTGTGTGCTTAGAGGGTTGCCATTTATGTGGTAATCAGCAGGGGCCATGTTTTTGCCGAATTGTATGATAATACATTTTTTTGTGTTTAACTTAAGGCCACAACTTTGACAACAATTATTTGTAGCTGTGAGACCCTCTTGCAGTATTTTAACATCATTTGGGGAGTCAAGTGACAACACCCAACTTACAGTCATCCATAAACTTGGTCAGCCACAGAGCCTTTATCTTTGCCTGAACCTCTGAGAAGTAGATGCCAAACAGTATGGGTCCCAGGACAGATCCCTGAGGAACACCACTAATGACAGGTCTGCTGTTGGAGGTGGTGGCACCTATGTTGATCTTGTGGGTCCTATCGGTGAGCCAGTTGGCCACCCACCTGACGAGATAGGGATTTATGCCAAGTTGTGTTAGCTTTTCGATGATGCCCGAGTGGGGGATTGTGTCAAAGACCTTGGCCAAGTCAAGGCAAGCTGTATGTATTGACTTTCCCTCATCCAGGGCCTTGGAGACAGTCTCAAAGAAGTCAACTAGGTTCAACAGGCAAGATCTGCCCCTGATGAATCTGAATTGGGTGGGGTCAAGTGCTTGGAGATTGCCTGTCCTTGTTAATGAGATCCATAATAACATGCTCCATGGCTGTACAGATCAGACTTGCCAAGCTAATGGGGCAATAGTTTCCCGGGTCAGTAGTAGCACCATCTTTGTGCAAGGGGATGACAATGGCAGTTCCCCACTCTGCTGGAATGAAGCCTGTAATTAAGCTGTGGTTGAATAGGGTGCTCCATAGCGAAACTAGTTCTTGCTGGAGATGGTGCAGAATACAGCCTGGGACACTATCAGATCCCATGGAAGCTGCGTTCTTTGCCTTGGATAGGGCCTTTAACCCTTTATCTACAGGGATGCGAGGTGTGGGACAAGTACTGGGGATGTCGAATGGGCCTTTGGGAAGGAATGGAGGGGTGAAGTTTGAGATGAACCTATCACCTAGCAGGTTGGCTAAGTCAACAGGATCAGTATAAGTGCTACCATTAAGTACTAATTCAGAACAAACCCAGGCGTTGCCATGGAGGCTCTTGACATAACCAAAGGACTTGTGGTTTTCCTTTGTTTTGGAGGCTAGTTTCAACTCATAATTGGCTTTGGAGGTTTTCACAAGTGATCTAATTTGCTTGTTGAGGCTGAGGAGGGAATTTTCCAATTTGGAATTTGCTCCTTTTTATCCTTGGACAACAGTTTCTTCCTTTTGTTGTAAAGCCTGTTGACAGAGGATATCCACCAGACAGGTTTGTGTTTCCTTGAGGAGCAAGTTTTAGTTCTGTTGGGTGTGGCTGAGTTCATGCAGTTGTACAGGTGCTTGTAAACTGCACTGGTGTACTGTTCAGCATAGTTGTCTGCATCTTCTGAGGGGGTGGTGGTGGTGTGAAGCTACTGATACCCTCCCTTAGGAGGTTGTAGTCAGCTTTTGAGAAATATTTTAGCCTGGTTACAGCTGGGGAGGGGTTGGGTGGGGCAGAAACTTCGAATGAGACAGACCGATGATCTGAACTCACCAGGGAAGAACATACTATGGGAGTAGTGCAGCGGTCATCCATGTCAGTGAGAACCAAGTCCAGAATGTTGTCTCCCCTTGTGGGAGATGAGATGAGCTTGTCTAGTGCATTAGAACTGATGAAGTGAAGGAATCATTGAGTGAGTGCAATAGTGCAGGAACAGTTTACCTAGTCTATGGCTGGGTAGTTGAAATAACCAAGGATCAGGGTGTTAGGGAGTACCTCGATGGAGTCAAGTAGGTCCAGGTAGGAGAAGGAGTGGGTGTCCTGAGTCATGGAGGGGGGGTGTACAGCTGGCTAGAACTTAGATGGGTGTCTTGCCAACTGTCAGTTGCACCTGGAAGTGCTGATGTAGATGCAGCTCTTGCAAGTAGAAGAATTATGCGCTAAGAGAAGAGGACCATACATGAACATGAGGCACTTGCTACACTGTCTCAGTATGCCCATGTTGACCAGGCTGGCAGGAAAAACTGATGGGCATTGCCCAGATATAGTGTTTGGAATACCTGACGGACTTGTGAAGAGCAGGACTTGATAAGGGTTTGTCCACAAGAGTGTAGACCACAAAAACCCTAAATGTAAAATAACTGGCCTGAAGCACAAGTGCTAAAACCAAAAACTAAGATCAGGCTACTAACAAGCAGTAATTAATGCAGAATAAGAGCACTTGAACACATAAGTGTAAACAGAACAGCAAAATAAGCTAATAAAGTAGGTAGAACACAGTTATAGTAAGAGCAGCTGAATAAAGTATACATTTTTTTTTGTTAAATGGAGAGGGAGGAAACAGAGCAAGATTAAGAGACCACGGTGTTTGTCCTTCCCAAATGCTCTCTCTGTACACAGTAGCTAGAGCTAGGGTTGCCACCTTTTCAGCGGGCCAAAGTGGGACATGGGGGTGGGGCCAATATGACACTGGCCACACCCTCTACCATGACATCACCACAGGAGTGGTGAAGGAGATGCTGTTATGGGTATGACGGATGGCTGCTGGAGTGGCTAGCTAGCTGGCTGCTGGAGTGGCTGGTTGGCTGGCTGCTGAAATGGCTAGCTGGCCGGCTGCTGGAGTGGCTAGCTGACTGGCTGGCCAGTTGCTGGAGTGGCTAGCTGGTTGGTGGGAGTAGCAGCTGGATGGATGGATGGATGGATGGATAGCTGGCTGGCTGGATGGATGGATGGCTGCATGAATGGATGGCTGGCTGGTTGAATGAATGGATGGCTGGCTGGCTGTAAGAATGGCTGGCTGGCTGCATGAAGGGATGCATGGCTGACTGGCTGGCTGCATGAATGAATGGCTGGCTGGCTGGTTGGAAGAATGGCTAGCTGGCTGGTTGGAAGAATGGCTGGCTGACTGAATGGATGGGTGTCTGACTGGTTGGCTGCATGAATGGTTGGCTGGTTGAATGAATGGATGGCTGGCTGGTTGAATGAATGGATGGATGGCTGGCTGGATGAATGGATGGATGGCTGGCTGGCTGGATGGCTGGCTGGTTGGAAGAATGGATGGATGACTGTATGAATGGATGGATGGCTGACTGACTGGCTCGTTAAAAAAAAATCTCTCTTTTTTTTTTTAGCGGCTGTAGAAGCGCTTAAAACAAAGTGCTCCTACAGCCGCGATCTTTGCAGGGCTCTTCCTGCCCCAATCCCCACCCCTTTCATGAACTGCAGCCAATTGCTGCACGAATTACAGCACCCAGACCTAACAAGCAGCAGCTTTGCCTGCAGGTCCGGGTTGGTGACGTAACTGAATTGCCATGGAAAAGCCGGAAGTAATTGCGGCTTTTCCACGGCAATTCAGTGCGATTGAAAAGCGGGACTTTTCAAGTCCCACTACTTTCCACAGTGGGCAACAGGATGAGGCAGCTCAACCCATGAGTGTCCCGCTGACAATGGGACGGGTGGCAACCATAGATAGAGCTGATGAGATGGGACTGGTAGGAGTGTGTGAAATCAGGGAAGCAAGGGGGTAGTCCTTCCCAAATGATCTCACTGTACTCAGTTGAGTGAGCAAATGAGATGGGTCCAGGAGGAGTGTCCAAACACAAATTTACATCCAGGGCGGGCAATTCCAAAGCCACCAAGTTTAAGACTACAACAACACTAGGGGGGAAGGGAGGGAAACAAACTGGAGAGAGAGACCATAATATTCAATTAATACTCAATAAAACACATAAATAAAATCACTGAGGCAATGCAAGTGCAAAAAAGTATACTTAAATCAGCTTGTACATCCAGATGATTGCAGATTAGTCGCAGCCAGCCAAACATCTCTGATACTTAGCACAAATAAAAACTTCTGTGAGACAGCACTGATCTGAAAGGAGTGAGGTTCTCATGTGTAAGATAATGTATAACACATCAGGGAGGGAGTGACTGCATACTTAACTGCTTAGCAAGCCTTGGGTACAGTATACTAGAGGTGCAGAGACTGGGCATACACTTCAAACAACTAACTCGTGACAGGAAGCAGGACATGTAAAACATTACCAGATCTTCAAGTGACATCAGTGCCTTACATGGCATATAACTGCCTTAGGTAGCACAGTGATAAATGTTCTAGTCCTTTTTTACCATCCAACTCCCCCAAAATAAAAATCTTACCTTGAAATACAAAGCTCAAAATCGGTCTACTTAGTTTGGTGGAAACATTGGGCATCAGAAATGGTAAAAAAGATAGCCGATTTTAAGCTGTTCATTGTAAGCATTACTGAAGTAAGACCTTCCTGACAAAACAGGAGGTGGGACAACTAGAAACATCATAGGTGGAAACAGGATGAAACAATCAGAGGACTGAACAGCAAATGGAACATTTTCTTTTTATCAGAATAAAGGAAGTTAGTGGTAAGGGACAACAAAGGTCTAAGAAAACAAAAATGAACTTGAGTGCCTGAATTACTTTTATAGTGAGACACATACAATTACCTGCCTAAAATACCCATTTGAAAGTACTGACAGAAGTGAATGCAGTGCTATCTAGAGAGAAACTTTACAACCTATCATGAAATAAATAATTAGCCCTGCCCTGGATCTGTGTGGTTCTTGTACTGACCAGAGCACTGGCTGCTATCAGGTTAATCTGTTTTATTGGTTTGGAAATTGCAATGGTCCACAGATGGGGTCTATATTAGAACATCGAAAGTTTAATAGTTCGAATCACTAAAGGTCAACCTTTATTGATCAAACTATCAAAATTTTGAATGTTCATAAAAATAAATTAAAAAAAAAGAAAATTTAAAGGGTGTAGGCAGGGGGGCAAGCCCCCCTGGACCCCCAACGTGAGGGCAGTGCCCCCACACCCCCACTACTTAAATATACCAATTCCGAGAGGGCACTGCATTGAAGTAAATTAAATCTTCCCTTACGTTGATTTCCGTTTACCCGTTCGATGTTCTGCACTTTCGCTATTCTCGTGTCGACAATATCAGATCCGATATTGTCGGTCTTTGAGAATATATTACAGACCCCCACAGATGACATAAGTTAAGAGATTCCTCAGATGGAGACCCACTCAAAAAGTGAAGGAGTGGCAAGCAGCCTAGCAATACATCTCTATTCAGTAAGGTACTGCACCAATTTTACTCACTGGCCAAGGAAAGGGATGCAAGTGAAAGCACTGAATTTTTATCCAGTGCCTACTCCATTACCCCCCATTTCTCCTCACCATAGTATTTTCACTTATCTCTACTTTATACAACCACTTTTCATATCCTCTTCTTGCTTTGTTTTTTCAAGATTTTGCATGTACAACTTTAACTTGAACTATACATGCTCATATACCACAGTCTTCTTTTCAACTTAAATTCATGAATGATTTTCTCAACACAAGCTAAAATCAGCTGTACAAGCTTACAATTTTCTTTTTGTTCTTGGTGGTTTTTGTTTCCATGCCTGTGAACCATAAATCCTCTCTTCATGAAAACCAACTCATTCATCCCTGTATTAGGGGAATACCCACCACAGTATGGGGTGAGCTGCCCAGAACAGGCTATTATTCATGGAACCTTGAAGTTTCTTTATATCTCTGTTCATAAAACGTTCTTCCACTCCAGTCCTGTGGGGCCCAAACCTTCATTCCCTTTGTAGATGTGTCTGGCTTGCTGACCCCTGGAGTGTAGCACTATGGCAAGTCATCTTGCTTGTCCCAGGGCAGGGAACTATATGGTGCATGCCCTCCAGAAGCTTCACGTCTAGGATGTGAACAATGGAGGCATTTGTATAGTTAATATTTTCCTGTTCCTGGCAGTGACATGCACGTCTGCATCTTATCTGGGACTAAATGTCCCTATATGCATGTGTGCTCCCTTGCACATGAAGACAAGGGCGATTATCATTACACTTGGTTGCTTGGGTAGTCTCAGCACAATCCCTCCAGATAGTGACATATTTTCCATGCTCTGGGACTTCCACCCTTAGCAATGAAGTGACACAAGAGCTGGTTTAGAACCATGATATTCACCCTCTAGGACAAATGAACCATAACTGTTCATTTCTCCCCCATCTTCCTTTCCACAGCCCTTCTAGTGCTTAAGCCAGTACTCTAACTCAGATCCGAGTCACAGTCTGGGACATCCCGGTGCACCACAGAGCCGAGTAAGCTTGCAATATTTTAGGTACACATAGCGTTTAATACTATAGCCATCTGTGCTCTACATCACAGTACCTTTTTTCTTTTACCTACAGTAACTTATCTTACTAGCATGGTACATTCCAACGTACAATTAATACCCTGATTTATGTTCTGTACGTATCTATATATTTTTTTAATAAATGTTTTTATAAATTATAAAGTAATTTAGTATTTTATAAGTATTTTGTTTTGAAATATGTCACAACACTGTCAATGTTTTGAATGGTGGCAATGCTGTAGTGTACTGACTCACCAGATGCGCAGTAGCAAATGCCGCCCAAAGTGCGCCCCAGACGGTTGACGTCAGTCTGTACTTATGAATATTTATTATGATGTGGTTTTCACCCGCATGAATACTCATTCTTCATCTACCATCATGAATGTGGAACTGGGCATGCCTCATTTATAAAAACATTGAAAAAAACTGAAATTAGTATACTGTGTACCCGGTGGGCTAGTACATTACAACATGTAAGTATGGGCCATGTGGTGTAAAAATTTTACTCCATTTTGAATGCATTTTAAGATCAGAACTAGATCAGAATTTGTTAGTTCTTAAAATCTGTGAAGTTTAAACCAAGCTGGACAGATTGAAGCATTTTTTCCTTATTTGTGGTACTGTATTACTCCAAGAAAGATTTTTTCCTTTCTTGATGCCAGCATAGTGCAGTGGTGACCCTAGTGACAGCTTCATAACACACTACTGCTTTTCCGAACTACCCAGCACCTCATTATTATGTCTTCCCAGTGCAGGGACTTCCCTCTATGGGAAATATGCAGTTATTGCTTTTGACACTGTGCATGTTTAGGGATCCATTTGTAAGTTGAGGGAGTCTCCTATGGAGGAAGACAACAGTTGACACGGCCAGTAACATGCTGGAAGAAGACTGATACATGTTCATACTTCAGTCAGCAGCAGCCGCCCCACCCCCTCAGCCTCCACTAGGAATACCTACCTTTGTGGTAAGTCAGAATGTTCCCCAGAAAGGAAAGCCAACCTTAGGTCTCTCTATTTTACCAGCCTAACTAGGTCCTTTCCTAGATTCAGGTTGCTGGCGTATTAGATGGAAATCTGTGTCCGAGCATCACCACCCTGATGAGAAAAGCTGCACATAGATAACATCAATAACAGTGCAGGTTTTGTGGATAGAAGTAATAACTGTACATACAATATTAAAAAGAAAAACGAGATGAGAATTTCTCAGATGAATACTTCAGATTTGCACTTGCATGAGGTATTGTACGTACCTGTTGTATGTCCATATTTGTATATGCGCAAAAACAGTATTGTTTCCTTTCCACTTATTAGAAATTAAGTAAGAAAGTAATTCTTATTGCTGGGAGTAGTGTAGCAAAATGTAAAGGTGTAGCTATATTGATGGTGGAAGAAAGGAGAAACAGGTTGTGGAGAAAGATGCATATAATTATGTTAGTAGGGCTATTTAATTACTAAAGAATCGCCTTATGAAAAGGAAAGATTATGGAACAGTAGAGAAAGATAGATATGTTAATGTTACTTATAAATGTTTAAATATGTCAATTGAGAGAATAAAGAAAAAAGGTAATATAGTGTGTAATAACACTGTTGCAAAGATCCCATGAGAGGGTATATTGACAGGTGTAGGTTTTTGTTGAATATTTTTGCAGAATTAAGAATTATTTTATGGTACTTGTTATTGATATAGGAAAATGTACAGAATGAAGACAGTAGAATTCTTTATTTAAAATGGAGTCTGCATCATTTGACTGAAACAAGCTTTGTTTATTCTGTCTGCTATAGCATTCTTTGTTAAAATGTACTTAGTTATGCAAGGTTGTAGTTTACTGTTTAGAAAGTCAGAGGAATTGATAAGTACATTTAGTATAAATTGTAAAATATTTTATTTTCTGCATTGGCATTGATAATTCAGCCATCGTTTGATAACAGTTCTGCTCGCAGAGTGTACTTTTCATTACAGGGGTAGAGGCTTTGTTCGCTCGCAGAGTGTACTTTTCATTACAGGGGTAGAGGCTTTGTTCTTGTGTGAGGAGATTCAAGTTAGCTTACTTGGTCTCCCTTTATTTATGTGTGTATTAAGAGCTTTACAGAAGTCTTTTTAAAGAGTTTTATTAAAACTGTTGTCACAAGAATGTACAGTATTCAGAGCTGCTCATCTACATTCATTATATGCATGATGTCACAGGCTAATATGCATGACATGCCAGTCATGCCTCATTTCCACTCTGCTTCACAGCTGTTTGGCTTGTCAATCAACCTGGCCATGCCTACTCCTGCGCAAAAATGCCAGTGAGCCAGTACACTGCAACATCGCCTAAATGGCTATGTATATTACATTACTGCTCATTTTTGTCTGGCCTGGGTCATGGATGAAAAGGGTCCTCTGATAAATTCACTTACCTGATTAATGCAAGTCAAATGAATAAAGAAACTGGAGTCTATTTGGATTGCCCTAGGAGTCTGAGAAGGAGCTACAATCCCCAGAGCACTTTTCTCACCTTTTACAAACTGCTGGGGATGCCCACGTCAAGCACTAAGAGTAGAGGGGTTCAGACTGCTGGAAGCTGCTTTGGATTCTGCTCCAGTGACATTTCTTCATTATTCAAATGTTATTCTCCAGGTCATGAATATTAAATATTTGTGCGGTTTAGGCAGAGGAGTTGAGTCACATTCTAGCAGTTGTCTTGTCTGCAGAACAAGATGCCAATGTACTGCATCATAAATGACACAGATGTAAGTACAGTAAAAGGCTGAAGGAAAAGTGAGATACGAGGACCAACCTTACACCTGTTGAAAGTCAAGGTCTTTTTGAAGGAAGGATCAAAGTTTTTTTTTCTCTTCAATGTACATGGTATTCCTGACTTTCCAAGAGTTGGGAAAAATGTTCCAGATGCAGAATCTGATGGGATGGCACAGCTACTGGTCAACATTTAGATATTGACTTGATTTAAAGCAGGCAGATATAAGCGGGCCGTAAGACTGAAAGAGGCTTATGTACTATGGTGGCAACTCATCTTGGAATGATGGTGGGCTTCAGGACAGACTTACCTGCTGGAATTCCCAGTTAAACATTTGTTTACATTATTCAGTTTGGCAGAACTGATAATGAACTGTAATCTGGATTTAAGCATGGAGTCAAAGGGTGAGCTAGTCTCAAGGTGGGACTTTACTACTTTGGCTTGTGGCAGTACAGGGTGTGTGATGTTTATACAAGCCATCAATTTTATTCATTAAAGACAGAAGTGTGAGGACAAATTTGGATACAGAGATTGACAAGGACATGGTATCTACTAAAGAGTAGATAAGCATTAAAAGGTGCCCTTTTTATGAATTTATACAATCATTAAAAGGTGCCCTTTTTATGAATTTATACAATCATTAAAAGGTGCCCTTTTCTGAACTTATATTACACAGTTAATATTAACATTTATTAAACACTTCTGCCACCATGTGGTGTCCACTAAATGGTAACTGCACATCAAGTAATACAGCAGAAAGATACGGAGGCAAAGCTGATCTGAAGAGATATTTTACTTTAGGAATAGCATAAAAAAACATACACTTTTAGACATCCTATTTTAAGCAGCACAACTTTCTTAAAAGAACTTAGTCCAAAACAATGCATGTTGCAATGGGCACCACATGGAAACCTTTTGGACTGGAATTTTATACACATACAACTGATTTTCCCTGGGTTTCAGAAAGACATAATGCACTGTGCTAACCTGTCCTGTGCAGATTTTTGCAGTGCATTATGCCAAACAGATTCAGAGATGACTGGACCTCTAAAGTGATAGGAAGCCACTGGCCTGTAATACTACAGCAGTTTCACTGGGACCTGTATAGGGTTTCACAGTACATTATGCCTGAGAGACAGCAGTAGAGGACCACTGGCCTGTAATACTACAGCAGTCTCACTAGTGTAGGCTGCGTTTAAATGCTGCAGTTTTGTGGTATAATAAATAAAATAAAAAAGTACAGTTTTGTACCTACCATAAATGTAGATGTTCGAAGATCCACATTGCTGCAGTCCTAACACTTGGGTAGTGTCCTGTCCTCGGCGGGCGGCCCGAGAGAGATAGCGATCGTCGGGCAAGGCTTATGACTGACTGACATCAACGCCAGGCACAAATGCAATGACCATGACCACGCCATATTTCTTTTCTGCCCCAGATGTCAGTGAAGACCTAAAAAGAAAAAAAAACAAAACACAACACAAATAACAACCAAAACAAACCACCCAAAAACATTTAAAATATATACAATATATATACAATATATACGTATACACAGATGGATACTCATGAACTCACAACCCACACAAACCACCTCACAGAGGAAGGAGGGAGAGGGGATTGGAGGATGGCTAAACTATAATGTGAAGCAGGGCCCAAAATGCCCTGCAACACAGCAGTGGCAAAACCAGCCCTGGATTAGAGTACCAGTGAAGGTGGTAATGCCTAGAGAAGGTATGCACTGAACTCCAAGTGGCTGCCTCCAAAATATCCTTAGTAGCCCCCTCACAAAGCAAAAAGAAAATAATAACTGAGATTGTCTGAACCCTTTAGTTCTGTCCAAATAATATCGCGAACTGCTGTGTATCATCTAAAGTGTGCAAAATCTTTTCTTTTTTTAGTTTGGGGATTTGCAAGTAGGCAAATGAAATGTTTGGTTTAAACTTAACACAAGAAACCACTTTAGGCATAAAGGAAGGATTAGTACGTAAAAGATACTATCCTTATGGAAAATTAAGAAAGGCTCAGCTGCTTATAAGGGCCTGCATCTAGAACCCTTCTGCAGAGGTGTATGTAAAAACAAAAGCAGTCAAAGGATGAGAAAACAATGGTGGGTCACAGTTTAATAGAAGAGAAGGACAAACCTTTGTCCAATAACTCAGTAAGATATTGAAGAGCCACACTTAAATCAGGCTCAGAAACATCCAAAAAATCACATTCAAAACTTGTTGTGGAAGTTGAGACCCTCTATGGTTTAAAACAGAATATGCCATGCTGTTAGGTGAAGAGAGTGAAGTCTGACATTGAGCAAATGACTGTCCTCCTGGGACAACAGATGTGGAATCAAAGGCAAAGGCCATGGAGGCTTCTGTACTAGACTTCTCAGTAATGGGTACCAGTGCTGTCGATCTGGAGCTATCAAAATCATCCTTGGCTTGTCCTGTCTGACCTTTAGAAGTACCTTTGGGAGGAGAGGCAGAGGTGGAAAGGCATACACATGAAGATTTTTCCAACTGAAAGAAAGAGCATCCACTTTCCAAGCTGTGGGATGAAACAAAACTTTGGCAGCTGGTGGTTTAGTGGAGAAAAATACATGAAGATCCAGTTTAGTTCTGTGCTCCTGGCAGAAACCTTGCCTGAAGACTTAGTTGTAAACTGAGAGCAGTCTCCCACAAAATCATTGCTTGCCTGCATAGAGGATAAGAATGTGTTCCCCTTGCTTGTTGATGTACCACATGACAGTTGTGTTGTCTGTTAGAATCAACACCTGCCCTGGAAGAAGTAAACTTGAAAGCTATTAATGCAAACTGGACTGCTAACATCTCCTTCAAGTTGATATGTAGATGCTGTAGTCTGACAGGCCACTTGCTTGTATCCACTTTCCGCTTAGATGAGCTCCCAAGCTTTGTCTGAGGCATCTGTCAATTTGACTGGTCACAGAGAGTCCCTTGTTTAGGTGACATTCCTGAGCCCACCACAAAAATTCCTTTTGAATGCAAGGTATTATTTGAATGACAGTGTCCAGATGCTGGCAGTGCTGTGTCCATACATTTTTGAGATACCATTGCAACTTCCTCATATGCAGTTTGGCATTGGGAAGCACCAGAATACAAGATGCCATGAACCCTAAGGCTTGAAGGACTGTCCTTGCAGTCAGGACTGAAGAGATAGATGATGGAAGTAAAGGGAAAGATTCTTTTGTTTGTCCGGGTTAGAAAGGCCATCTCATGTCTTGAGAGGGTACTAGACTGGACGCATCTTAGCACTGCTATCACATATTCCAAATGACGAAGAAGCTCGTCCTTCCTTGAGCCAGAATCACAAATAAGGATAGATTTGTATTCCTTTTAGCCTGAAGAAAGCTATCACTGGAGCCAGAACTGGCAATGCAGAGAACTGATAGTGAGAAGTCCCAGATATTTCCTGCAACTTAGCCTGATAGGAACATGAAGGTAAGCCTCCTTGAGATCCAAAGTTACCATCCAGTGATCCTTTCCCAGTAGAGGTAAAAGCTGTTGTAACGTCAACATTTTGAACTTGGGAATGTCCAGATAAGTGTTGAGGATAGATAAATCCAAAATTGGTCTCCACGTGTTCCCTTGGCACAAGGAACAGGCGAGAATAAAACCTTTCTGGCATAGGAACCCCCTATTTGGAGTAACAGAGAAATTTGCTTGTGAGCCTCTATTCTTTGTTGAGGAGGAATGTCTGGCATGCCTTTGAAAGGAGGCAAGGTATGGAAATAAAACCTGTAACCGTGATGTATGATATCCAGCACCCATCTGTCTTGGGTAATCAAACTCCAATTTTCTTTGAAAAGTGCCAACCTTCCTCCCAAAGGTGCTGCCAGGTGAGAGGGTTCTGGCAGCTGAAAAGGTAGGTCATTGGGTCTGTTTATGAAAGGACTGACCTCACCAAGACTGTGCAGGAGAACTCCCTGTTCTAGGCCTGAAAGAGCCCTGACCTCTGCCCCTGCCACGTCTAGATCTACCCCTAGACTGGGAATCATAAGAAGGATACGTCCACCCTTTAGTAGGCCAATTTCTACTAAACTTTGGAGGCTGAACCTGCAAAAATCTTTAACAGTCTGCATAGACTTAGCCTTGTCTTCCATTTTCTTTAAAACTGCCTCAACAGGAGAACCAAACAAGACATCAGATTGCAAAGGCATCCAAAATCCTAGTTTTAACATGGTCAGATAAATTTTGATCCCTCAGCCAGGCATGGCCTGAACAGCATCAAAACCACATTGCAAAGAATGCTTACCCACCTGTTCAGAAACATGCACTAAATCTTGTAACTCTTTACAATCAATACCTTCCGCCAGAGCATCAACCTTAGATTTCAACTGTGAAAGGAGATAATTTTGATATTTCAACATGTGAAACTGGCAATTCAAAGCTCTCATGGCTAGAGTGGAAGAAGTATAAACTTTCTTTCCCCACCTATCCAAGGCCCTGGCCTCTTTATCTGCCGGAACTGGGTTCTTGACAACAGAAGCCTTAACACCCTTAGGCCCCTGGCTAACAGTTTCTGGGTCTGCCCTAGGACTCTTAAAAAGATACTTATGAGCTTCAGGCACCCTGTAATACCTATCTGGTTTAACAGGAGCAGGAGGCAAAGAATCAGGATTAAGAGAAGCCTCTGCAAACACATCTTCCACCACATTCAGAACAGGAGGTATAGCTAAAGGCCTATGCTGGGGTAAAACAAAAATTCCCTAAGCCTTTTCCTGAATCAGAGAAATCCAGACCTTCCCATTTAAAATGCTCTCTCATGGAGTGAAGGGTCTCTGAAAAGAAAAATCCTCAGGAGGAGAAGCAGAAGGAGTAGAATCATCCACATCAGAATCAGAATAATGAGAATACTCCTGCAAGTCTTCAGCCGAACTCAGACACACATCGGCCTGCTCATAATCCCCCAACACAGGTTCCATCCTAGGCCTCTTATCAGGAGGCATAGAGCCTCTAATCAAAGTAATTAAATCTTCTGCCATTTTAAGCATGTGCTTCTTGGGCACTGAACCTGAAGAAGTAGGAGTGACACCCACAGAAGCAAAACTAGACCTGCCTCTAGGAGAAGCCTTGGAAGCAGAAAGAGAGGGCCTAGACACCTTAGGAAGGGAGGGGAGTACAGTTACCTGAGAAGCCCCTACAGCCTGACCTGCCTCCTGGGAGGCCACATCCTGCAAAAACACAGTTTCTCCCTGGGACTCCAGAGAGGCCTCCGTCGGAACCACCGGCGTCCGGTTCGGACGACTCCTCTAACCTAGGTTTAACTGCCTTGTCCTTGCGCTTCTTTGAGGAAGCCGGCGTCGGAGCATCCGACGGCATATTGTCCAAAGACCAATCTGGCACAATCCAACCTACGCTTTATAGTGCTATTGAACCTAGCACAAAAGCGACACCCAACAACGCCGTGCTCAGGTCCCAAACAAGGTATACACAAATTATGGTAATCCCTATGCGTATCTGTTTCCAGTTATTCACTTTTTCTGACATCCGTAAACCACTGAGGCAAGAAAAACCAAAATATTCCCCAACGGGTACTTAACCAACTCTGACTTCGGGTCTGAAACTCCAATTTAAAGAAAAGAACGACGACGGGCACTTGTAACACTGCTTCTTATACTCTGATATTCCAAGTGTTAGGACTGCAGCAATGTGAGATGAAGAACATCTTGCTGGATACATACGGCACATAACTCTTTATTAGAAAAAAATGTGAGCACTTTTGTAGAGTCATCTCTGCTTCATCAGACATATTGTAGCAGTTAGAAATGCATTTAAATAGTGGTGCATCATGGTGTCAACCAATCAGTTCCATGTTAAAATCAGTAAACCAAATAACAATGCTCATGGTATAAATATATATATATATATATATATATATATATATATATATATATATATATATATATATATATATATATATATATAAATATAACAAACACATATATAGACTGTATAAAATGTGAGACGTATTTCTAACCATCTGGGTAAGATATTAAAAGCTATAGAAAAGATAGAAAAATATATACAAGAACAAATACTAAATAAGCTGGAGCATCAGTGCTTCAAGGTCCTGTTTCTGAAAAATGGTTTTAAAGAAACCTTAGAGTTTAGACCAGGTGGTCTGTCTGCTTGGAACTTAATAATCCATTCTTGTTCCAAAGCTTCAGTATTGTTAATATTTCCACCTCTTTTATTTCTATGGACAATATGGAGAACCAGGAACTTAAAAGTGTGTGTGTTCCCCTCTTGCATCACATGCATTGCTAATGCATTACTTTCTTTTTTATTTCTAATATCTCTCGTGTTCTAAAATTCTGTCCTTCAATAATCGATTCGTTTTACCTATATAGTAGGCAGGACATTTCGTGCAGAAACTAAAGTATACTATATTTGCAGTGTAACAGTCAGCATAAAAGTGTGTATCAATGGAGAAACCTCTGACAGGGTGTTTATATTGTCCCCACCAAAAATGAATGGACACACTGTGCATCTCCTGCAGGCAAACGTGCCCATCCTATCAGACTTTACATATTTTGTCTCATCTATTTTCTTGTAGCACAATTGTCTTTTAAGAGACTTATTATTTTTAAAGGAGAAAGATGGTGTCTCTCCTATTATTCCATCACGTTATTTCACACTCAATAAAATATCTCAGTTATTTCTAACTATGTCACAAACTATATTAATGTTACTTGCAAAAGTTAGTGGTACTCGCAACATATTATTCATTATATTTCTTGCTGTGCCTGAAGTTGTTGTTATAGTATTCACATTATGCATGGGTAAATCATTTGCATGTTTTCTTCTAGCATTCAAGTAAGGTTGGCATTTACCTTTCCTTTCTTTCCATGCTAAATCAATCTGCCTTTCAATATCTTTCATTTTATACCCCCTTTCACTAAATTCATGCTTAAGAAGAGTCAGTGCTTCACATAAAGTTGCATCATCATTGTGTAGCCGCATACAACGAACTATCTGTCCTTTCAAAACATTTGCTTTTGTAAAACCAGGGTGCATACTATTGTTATGCAAAACATTATTTTTTCTGATAGACTTCCGATACAATGAGGTAGAAATTAGTTCAGGGGTACAGGGGTATTTCTTTTAACTTTCACAGCTAAGAAGTCAATCTCTTTGTCAGAATACTTATAGGTAAATTTTAAGAATGGAGTAATAGTGTTCATATACCCCAAGAATTGTTTAAGATGGAACTCATCATCATACCACAGCAAAAAAATATCATCCACAAAGCGTTCATACCAAATAATAGATTTAGCAAAAACATTTCCTGTGAGAATATTATCAGTTTCCCACTGCACCAGAGATAGGTTGGCGTAGCTATTTGCACAGGCTGTGCCCATAGCCACGCCAACCTTTTGTATAAAATATCTATCTCCAAACATAAATATGTTGTTCTCTAGAACTATCTCCAGTAATGCACAAATTAGTCTTATATTATTGCCTTCAGTACCTCTCCTGACAAGTAATTCTCTGACATTTTCTATCCCCCATGTATGGGGAATCACTGTGAACAATGACTCTATATCAAGTGTCACAAGCCAACATGGATCGTCTAAGTCTTCAAGGTATATACTTAAATCATTTAAAAACTCCTTAGTATCTAATAAAACAGCTGTGCATTCATTTAAAATAGGATGCAAGTTTTTTTTCAATATAAATCGATAGTGGCTCAGTCACCCATCCACGGCTAGATACTATAGGCCGCATAGGTGGGTTCATTAAGTCTTTATGGATTTTAGGCAAACCATAAATTATTGGCAGTACTGGAAAATCTGTTTTAAAATACCCAAAGAGTTGCTCAGAGATCATTCCTGTTATTAACAGATCAAACAATAATACCTGTAGCCTGTCCATCAAAGTTTTCATATAGGTATGGGAAATCTCACAATAAATAGTTGCATTATTTAAGTGTGTCTGCATATTATCAACATAAACTTCTCTGTCTAGAACAACAATCCTCCGCCTTTGTCGGCAGCATGAATTTCAATACTGTTCAAATGCTTAAGATCTGCAATTGCTTGCTGTTCAAAACTAGACAAATTGTGAAAGACATTATTACTTCCTTCAGTTAATTTACTCCTCAGTTGCTTTTCACAGATGTCAACAAACAAGTCAATGCCAGAGTTACTGGGAGGTATAAAAGCACTAGGTTTCTTGAAAGCATTAAATGCAGTAGTTTCATTGCGAAATAAAGTCTTAAGGTTTAATGTCCTGCCAAAAGTTTAAGTTCTTTTACTGCATTAACTAAATCTACTTTTTCAGCTGGGACAAAACTCAGTCCTCTGTTTAGCAGAGTCAGCTGTGAGTCAGTTAAAGGAAAAGAAGAAATATAAAAAACTAAACCTGTTTTGTTCTTTTCCAAGCTCTGTTTTGGCCATCCACACTGTGCGTTCTCCCTGTCTTGCCAAAAAAGCGATTGCGAGACCTCCCTCGTATCGGTAGTGGTTAACAAAAAAGCTTCATTTAAACCATTTGAACTGCTCCCTTCAGCTGTAGTGCTTTTTGTTTTATTTATGTGAGCAGGGCATAGTAGCAAAGTATTTTTGGGTTTGACTACTGTTGTATCTTCCACTATAGGTAGTGTTGTATCAGCTAGTGACACAGAGTTAACACTTGTTTGAGATAAACTAACAGGTTGTACTTTGTTACAGTTAGAATTAGTAGCCTGTGCATCTGAAGTGCTTTGCATACCTGTTCCATGCTGTTCATTGTTTATAGGGCTACGCCCACTTCCTAGTTGCAGCCTCTGAGTTTCCTGTGAGTTCCTTTCATGGTTCCAAAAGAAGACATTGCCCATTTTAAAATCATGCAAGTCTCTTTGGATTTTGTGATTTTGTGTGTTTTTGCATTAGATAAGCGTTTTTCATACTGATTAATTTGTTCATGTAGCTGGTCAATTTTATCAGCTATAACTTCACCAGGGAATGTATCAAAGATATTATTATGTAGGGTGTGCACTTCTCTTAGCAAATCATTTTCTTCAGGTTTAAAGAAGTCAACTAAGAGTTGCATGTACTTGGCACTACACTCTAAATTCAAGTTTTGCCAGAGTTTAAGGAGGTCTGGATATGTCTGCCCATAGCTGGGCATAGTTAATACTCTTAGACCTCTAGGTGCAATTTTCAATTGTAGGCATGCCTCTAGGTGAAAGCGTTGCCAATGTAAACGCTTATATTTGTATAATTTATTCTCAAGTGTCCTGAAACATTGTAGAAAATTCTCATATTGCCTATTATCAAACTGTGTACGAACCTCAGTTTGTTGTAGTATATCCTGCATTACTAACGGATTGCCATGGGTGTTAAGTATCGAATCAAGTCATTCATTCATCCTTGTTTGACATGTTTTGAAGTCCATCGGCCCCACATTCCTGGCTGCCCCAGCGTAAGTTGTAGTATCATCCACACCTGCCATGTCCAGATAGAGGTAAAAAAACTTCAAGATACAGGAATAAAATCCTCGACTCTGGATGAAGTAACCAGCGATAATAAAGAAGAAACAATAAATAAAATAAAAACTCACTGGATACTCATGGCACGTAACTCTTAATTAGAAAAAAATGTGAGCGCTTTCGCAATGTCCTCTCTGCTTCATCAGACATATTGTAACAGTTAGAAATATATTTAAATAGTGGTGCATCAGTGCCAACCAATCAGTTCCATGTTAAAATCAGTAAACCAAATAACAATGCGCATGGTATAAATATATATATATATATATATATATATATATATATATATATATATATATATATATATATAAACACATATAGCAAACACATATATAGACTGTATAAAATGTAAGATGCATTTCTAACCATCTGGGTACAATATGATGAAGCAGAGAGGACTCTGCGAAAGCGCTCACATGTTTTTCTAATAAAGAGTGTGTATCCAGCGAGTTTTTATTTTATTTATTGTTTCTTCTTTATTATCGCTGGTTACTTCATCTAGAGTCAAGGATTTTATTGCTGTATCTTGAAGTTTTGTGGGATAGCTAATGCAAATTAGCCATGTGTTCTTCCGAGAAATTTTGCTAAAATTAGAATAACAAGGTACAGTGATTCCAAGAACAGCTAGCTCTACTGTATTTAAAACAGTGAAGTGAAAAGTTGTTCCCATCAAAAGATGACAGTTTTATGCAAGGAGCAAGGCTGTTATCACCACAACGGGTAAGTAATGCAACACCATCTGTATGTGTGGGAAGGTAAGAGGGAAGGCGTGTGTGTGTGCACACACATGTACATTTGTGTTTGAAGGCACCTGCGTAACTATGTTGCATAGTACTGTAGGGAGACTGTTAGCACAGTTTGATCTAACAGTGCAGCGTACAAGTCAGAGACATGGTCACGGGTGGATAATGAGATGTTACTGCAGGTCATCACTGTTGTGCTGTTGGGCACTACGGCATGGCCCTAATAGTGCTGCAGGTGATAATTTGTTGAAATCCTGTCCTTTACTGTATTACTGGTGCAGCGACCGAGGACCTGTTAATATACTGCAACCTGTCCAGGAATAACAGTGAAAAGAATGGCTTACAAGATTCCACTTTTCCCATGAATTCTGATGTTTTCTGGCTGAAGAAAGGGCCGTGTAGACACATTCAGTGTAAATACTGCGAGATGAACTTGGATTTTATTTGAATTTATATGAATTTTGGTTGGGTTGCTAGAAGAGAAAAGGGAAACAGGAATGAAAAAAAGATCTAAACAACTGCATATATGCATACAATTTCCCCTTTTCTTGTTTCATTTATAAATGTATTTTTTTCTGTGTGGTTTGCCCAATTATGACCATTTAGGAATGCAAACTACTGTTTTTATATATGTAAACATACATGTACATGTAGCTAAAACCTGGTTCACGACAGGGATCTTACTGTGGATGTAATATTATCAGGGCATGTTAAAAGGAGAAACAATGGACAAATTGGAAGGGGGCAGTAATAAACGCAAACAGCAGCTAGTTCCAAAGTCTGATTAGCACAAATTTAACTGGAGTTGATGAAGTGGGGGATGACAGTAGACAGTTCTACCTACGGTCAGTTATGCATGTTCTGGCAGCTGCCAATATGTTGGTATAAACAGCATAGCTAACCCTGGAAATATTTTTTTTCCGATTTCAATCTTGGCTCTCTGCCTTCCTGCTTGCTATCAAGCCTTCCCCTTTGGTCTTGAGCCTAGTTCAGAAAAAACACCTGAGGTCAATTAATTAAAAGTCAAAATGATGTAAATGCATTAAAAATATCTTAGTGCATAGCATATCAACTTTAAAATATACATAATATATTACCAAACTCTTAATATGATATATTAAAAGACATCAAAAACATTAAAAATGCTCTCATTAAAGCTACATTGTTCTATTCTAGCAGCATTAATATTCCATGTAAAGGAGTGTAAAAAACACTTACAATAATAGAGGGCAGTATAAATAAACAAAACCCATATCATATATCTAAACTCTAACATAGGAGAAAATGCAAATAGAAAGTATACATATGTAATTCATATAATCACAAAGCAAATCACAGCACATAATGGTAGGCACATCTACTCAACCACATATATGTGCATATATATAGTCCCCTTGAGAATTTTGAAAATAATTTTGAAGGCACATATCACTAACAAGGGGGTATATGGTTTATACATTTAATGTGTCAATGGTCTACCTACGAGATAGGGCTTCAAAGATATTCTATCATTTAAACCCCAGGCTTTACCTGCCTGTAGTCTAACAATCCACTTTATCTCCAATTTTTCAGTATAACTTTTAAAGTTACCTAATTGTGTACTTTTATGCAGTAACTCAAATTAAAAACACAAATTTATGAGACAGATCATGGCTTAAAACATGCCTGGCTAATGCATTGCTCTCGTCTTCTTTGTTAATAGCATATAAATGCTCTCTCACATGTTCTCTCAAAGTACGATTTGTTTTTCCTACATAAAATGCTGAACACTTTGTGCAATGTGCTAAATATATCAAATCTCTAGTTTTACAATCAGCATAATGTTTACACTTAGACTTGCGAGAGATGCACTTATATATTCAAATTGGAAGCCATTCACTCTCCAGCCAAGATCAGAATAGCTGGTCAAGAGGAGAAGGTCAACACTTGAACCACACCACATGCAATACACAGCCCTCCAGAACACACACCAGCACTGCCTTCACATAAAAACACAAACAGCACACATATCTTTGTGGAAGCTCTCAATAGAAAATCTACCCAAACAGCAGAGGCCTCCAAGGCAGAAATGCACTTGACCACCACAACACAACACTAATCACGAGACACATAACTCTCCTAAACAGTGTACCACTCAACCAAAGCCACTAAGGCAAAACAGGATGCCCAACACACTAGTCATAGGTGACTCGATAGTGAGGCACACTGATCTCCCACTCACTAGTTTGAATAAGGAGAAAGTAACAGTCAGCTGCCTGTCAGGTGCCAGGATCTGCCACGTAACGCATGCACTCAGGTCCGTCAACAACAGGTACAAATATGACTCCATCGTTGTACATGTGGGTGTGAATGACCTGAGACATACCTCCCTGGACTACATGAAAAGAGACATGGAGGAGCTCTTGGATTATGTAGCCCAGGCGGGTATGACCCTAACCCAGAGCAGCATCCCACCATCACCCAGAATGATATCACAGTACAAGCAGATAATGATTGATTTCAACAACTGGCTAAGTTTCTGGTGTCATTCTAAGGGGATCTAGTATTTGTCTGCCTTGGATAACATTTTTGACAGACCTCAATGCTTTGCCAGAGATGGCCTGCATCTGTCACCCCTGGGCTTCTGGATACTGGCCAATGCTCTTGCCACCCCTCTAGTGCCTTTTTAGCTGCAAACAGCTACAAACAAATGCAATCTGAGGGTCATGCTGCTCAATGCTAGAGGTCTCAATCTCAAAATGCACTCACTTGAAGCACTCCTTAAATGGAGAACATCGACTACGGTTACCACCCGTCCCATTGTCAGCGGGACACTCATGGGTTAAGTCACCTTATCCAATTGCCCGCTGTATCAAGTATGGGACCTGAAAAGTCCCGCTTTTGCCGTTGCACTGAATTGCCGTGGAAAAGTCGCAATTACTTCCATAGCAATTCAGTTACGTCACCAACCCGGACCTGCAGGCAAAGCTGCTGCCCGTTAGGTCCGGGTGCTTTAATTCATGCAGCAATTGGCTGCAATTCACGAAAGGGGTGGGGACTGGGGCAGGAAGAGCCCTGCAAAGATTGCGGCTGTAGGAGCGCTTTGTTTTAGGTGCTACTACAGCCCCTAAAAAAAGACCGCAATTTTTTTTTTTTTTTTTAATATAACAAGTGATCCAGCCAGCTAGCCAGCCATCCTCCTCCAGCCAGCCAGCCATCCTGCTCCTCCATCCAGCCAGCCAGCCATCCTCCATCCAGCCAGCCATCCTCCTCCTCCATCCAGCCAGCCAGCCAGCCATCCTCCATCCTTCCATCCAGCCATCCTCCATCCATCCAGCCAGCCAGCCAGCCATCCATCCATTCATGCAGCCAGTCAGGAAACGGTAACGGAGAGAAAAAAACGCAACACAGGAGAACATGCAAACTCCACACACAACCCACACCCCAGCGAGAAGAATCGAACCGGAGAACCTCTTGCTGTGAGGCGACAACGTTAACCGCTGCACCACTCTATTCATCCAGCAGCTACTCCCACCAATCAGCTAGCCACTCCAGCCAGCCATCCATCCAGCCCCCAGCCATTCATGCAGCCATCCAGCCATGCAGCCATCCATCCATCAAGCCATCCATCCAGTCGTTACTCCAGCAGCCTTGCGTCATACCCATAACAGCATCTTCTTCACCACTCTGGTGGTGACGTCATGGTAGAGGGTGTGGCCAGTGTCATATTGGCCACACCCCCATATCCCACTTTGGCCCGCTTAAAGGTGGCAACCCTAACATCGGCATTTGTGCTGTAACAGAGACCTGGTTCAAGGCAGCAGAAAGCACCCCTGCACTACCAAGCTATAACTCATTCCACACCTTTCGGCCCCAGAACTTGGACCGAAGCTCCAAAGGCGGTGGTGTTTCCATATTGATAAAGGATACGCACACCTCCAGGCTGGTAGCCCAACATAACTCAGAGATACTTCAGGTGCAGCTAACATTGGGTAAGACAGTGATTCAGGTTGTAGCCTGCTACAGGTCTCCAGCCATATCCCAAGACTTACACTCCACGTTCCTAAGCACCCTGGAGAATATTAGGGTCCAACCTAACAAACTCATACTGGGCAACTTCCACTACCCCTCAATTAACTGGGAAAACTACTTATGTACCAATACATTTTCCCACCGTTTCCTGAAATTCATTAATTCCAATGCCTTTACCCCCACTAGAGGTAGCAACATCCTTAACCTGGTCATTACTAATATGGGTGACCGTTGCTCTACACCAATAGTCAACTCCTCCCTGGTTAGATCCGACCGCAAACTAATCAACTTAGAAATCCACTTCCCCATCCCCCCCCCCCCCCCGCAAAGGTAACCACCATGAAAAACTTCTCCAAAGCTAACTTTGGGCTCCTAAAAACAGAGGTGGCTAACTTCACGGCACCCATGCAAATGCAGAATAGTTGCATGACCGCTGAATCATACACCAATGCACTGTATGAACACATACACAAATGCATGGATCACGCCATACCAAATAGAACCAAGACACTCTCCTTCAAAAAAATGACGCCAATCTGGTGGTCCCCTGCCATAAACAAACTCAACAACAGGATGAGGAAACTGATGCGGAATAAGATGAAGTCCCAAGACTGGAAAAACTCCCTTATCAGCCTCAACTAAAAGTTGACATCCCTCATCAAATCTTCTAAAGCTAGCTATAAAAACAGAATTGCAGCAAATAGTAAATACAACCACAAGGCTTTCTATAATTGTGTAAAGAATCTCCACAACAATACCTAGATTTACTCTGAGCTACTGCACAATGGTACCTCCTATACCCAGCCAACAGATATTGCCAACATACTGGCAGACAGATTCAGTGCCAACTTTACCCCCCCCCCCTCAGAACCAATTACAATACCAGTACATTGCCAGGCACCCAGTATTACTGCTGCACAGGTTAAAACAGCACTGTCCAAGGCCAAGTATACAACTTCTATGGGACCTGACAATATCCCTGGCTGGGTTCTACATGAAACTACAGAGTGAACTGGCACCTCACCTGTGTGCCCTGTTCAATTTCACCTCAGGCTTTGTCCCTACCGAACGGCGCACTGCTACAGTCATCCCTGTCCACAAAGAAGGAGCGACTACAGACCCTGGGAACTATCGCCCCATCAGCCTGACAAGTCTTATATGCAAAGCTATGTAATGCATCATCATGGACCTAATAAACAAGGATATAGGGAATCTTCAAAGTCTGGATCCCACACAGTTTGGTTTTGTGAAGGGTAGATCACACCTGCTCAACTTGGTCGACTTCTTTGAGTCAGTCACCAGAGCTGTGCATGAAGGCATGGTGGTTCATACAGCCTACCTTGATCTGGCCAAGGCCTTTGGTACCATTCCCCACTCAGGAGTCATATAAAACCTCACTAAGCTAGGCATCAACCCCTATATCACTAGGTGGGTTGCAAACTGGCTCACAGATAGAACCCACAGAGTGAAAGTAGTGACTCCAAGTCAGACTGCCGACTAGTCACGAGTTAAGTCCCACAGGGTTCGGTCCTGGGTTCTCTCCTGTTTGCTATCTCCCTTTAAACAGAGAGGCTGGCATAACGGTTAAGGTATTTACCTTACAGACTTCTCTGAAGTCCAGACCAACACGAAGGCACTATGGTTGACAAAGTTCGCAGATGATTGCAAGTTGGGATGAGGTTACAAGAAGGATGAATGCCTTATTTTACAAGATAAGCATTTTATAGATGGGGAAATAAAGGGAGACCATTTTTAGAGCTCGAAGGGATCCTGGAGCTATAAATAACACAAAAGAGAAAAATAACTTCAGAGGATGTAGGGTTACTATTCCGTTTTCAGCCAACAATAAGGCAATACAGGGAGTGACTACTAAGAACTGGGAAATATTATTGGCAGATGAGAAGATTACTAGTATCGTAGGAGAGAGACCTAGGTAATGCTTATAAAAACGCTAAGTCTTTGAAGAGATTACTTTGTTAAAGAAAATAATAAGAGGGTTCAATCAGCGAGGAGGGGAGTTTTGGATGCAGAAGCTGTAATCATTGCATGTATATAGCTAATAGCAACAGTTTTACACATCCAACTACTAAGAAAGTTTATGAATTTAAACATTGTGCTGATTGTAAAACTAGAGATTTGACATATTTAGCACAAAGTGTTCAGCATTTTATGTAGGAAAAACGAATCATACTTTGAGAGAACATGTGAGAGAGCATTTATATGCTATTAACAAAGAAAACGAGAGCAATGCATTAGCCAGACATGTTTTAAGCCATGATCTGTCTCATAAATTTGTGTTTTTAGTTTAAGAATTACTGCAAAAAAGTACACGATTAGGTAACTTTAAGAATTATACTGAAAAACTGGAGATAAAGTGGATTGTTAGACTACAGGCATGTAAAGCCAGGGGTTTAAATGACAGAATATCTTTTAAGCCCTATCTCGTACGTAGACCATTGTCACATCAAATGTATATACCATATCCTTATTAGGGATATACGCCTTAAAACATTTTTAAAAATTCTCATGGGGACTATATATATGCACATATATATGACTGAGTAGATGTGCCTCCCATTATGTGCTATGACTTGTGTTTTGTGATTATATGAATTACATATGTATACTTTTTATTTGCGTTCTGTCCCATGTTAGAGTTTAGATACTGGATGTGGGTTACGTTTGTTTATGCTGCCCTCTACTGTTACAAGTGTTTTTTTCACACTCCCTTACATGGAAAATTAATGCTGCTAAAATAGAACAATGTAGCTGTAATACGAGTTTTTAATGTTTTTGATGTCTTTTACTATATCATATTAAGAGTTTGATAATATATTATGTATATTTTAAAGTTGATATACTGTGTACTAAGAGATATTTTTAATGCATTTGCGTTACTTTGACTTAATTTATTGATTATTGTGACTGGTGAGATTTGAAATTACTAGTTAATTGGTTTTATTTAAATGAATGCCAGTAATGGCTGTAAAATGTCTGATGAAGTGTCTGTGGTGGAAGAAAAAGCGCTTACACATCCTTGTAATAATTAAAGTTCATTTTCCTTTGGCTGCGACTATGTCTCACATCAGGTGTTTTTTCTGATTTTCCTTGCTTTTGTTGAGGTGCTTAGTTCTTTGGACTCCTGTATACATATGTGTGTGTGTGTGTGTTTTTTTTTTTTCCTTGAGCCAATTTATTCTCTCACAACTGGAGACTCCTCAGCACGAATTCAAAAGCTGAAAAGAGAGGTGGTCATCTATATTGTCACAGAGGTTTATTCTGTCATTGTTTGCACCCCAGCAATGACAGTGTAGTTTGGAAATAAATGTTTCACTTTTGAGTACATTAGTTCATTAATTAAATCCTTACTTTGAAAACATTTGGGATTTACACATCATTTAGTTAAGGTTTACCAAAATTGTTTCCTCGGTTGCTCTGCACTATAATGGCTCAAATTTTAAGTGGCAGTAAGACTAATGCAAAATGACTGTTGCCAAGCTAAGTGTATTTTGGAGGTAATGCCCCACTTGGGATTGATGGAGGATCTCTGGGGCAAGAAATGTAACCAGGGCTTACACATTCTGATGGCAGCCACATGGCAGCAGATGTTACTTCTCCATAAAACTCTCTCTCATATTTTGACCCATATAAACAGGTTTGGAATTCAGATATATGTCCTTCAGTGGGTGAAGCTGGCATTGTCAGAACAGATAAAAATGAAAAGAGGCTAGACAGCTCCAGTGCTGAGGAGGGATAAAGCTCTAACTACAGCTTAGCTGACCCAGATTTGATAAGCAACTCGGGAGATAGCTGAAAAGGCAGGGAGGGAGGGGAAGGCACTTATTGGGGACGCTTCCTAAGGGAGGTGTGGTCTAAACAGGGGAGTTGCTCCCTGATGTGACCAATAAGCATGGGGGTGGGGAAAGGGAAAGTGGGTAGGGCATATAATGCACAACCCCCCCCAAAACAAACAAACAAACAAAAAAAACACCTGATGGAAGCACAGACAATCAAGCCCCCTTAAGACCCATGACTGGCTCCAGCAACACCAGAGTAATTCTGGGGTAGGAGGGTGGTTGGTACATGATGTGGGGCACTTGGGGCCAGGCTGAGAATGATGAGGTCTGAGGGGAACAAATAAAAAATAAATGAAAAGAAGCTGTACAGGGAAGGCCTCTGAAATCTTTTTTGCCAGATGAAAGGGGTGCTACAAGGGCTAGATTACAACTCCTATTTGTAAGAATGCTGTGACCGAGTGTTACAGAAGACATTTTACTGAAGAGGAGCATTTGCATGTTAGGAGTGAAGTGATACTGAATCTGGTGACTCTATATACACTTAGTTGTGCTTCACCAGCATTCTATGCCAAGATCTTATACACTGGTTGAACTGATGGAACGCCTTCTCATGGGAGAATTTTAACAGTGTAGTGACCTCAGGACTGATGGGGCTCCTCTGAATGCCTGCACAAATACAAGGGATTAAGTAAGACAAATATGGGAAATGTATTAGCCTTATCCCCACTGGAGGTGGATGTTGCTTTCAGAGGCTGCTATGGGGACCTGTACATCAAGACTCCAGTGGTGGATGAGGACAGTATCAAAAACAGCAGAGGACTATTTTTAAAACTTTTTGGAGTCTTCTATTCTGTTTGAAATGGTAGTTGAGGAACTGGATGCTTACATTCATATACATGAAGACTACTAAGACCACTCCAAAGCTGCAGAATTATAAATCTCCAGGCTAGGACAGCATTTGTGAGCCTTTCTAAAAGAAACAGGGGAAAACATGTCTTCCCAGTTGGTTCAGGTGTTTGACTTATATTGCATTTATTGCTACACAGGAGAAACCACTGAAGGACAGTGGGATTAACTGCTTAGTGCCCCAACTGAATATTGAATATATTTTTTTCAAGATGCCTGTTAAACAAATGATAGGTTTTCTCTTTATTTGTTTCATTCTGAGAAAAAGTGTGTTTTATAAGCAAGGAGACGTTACTCCAAATATGAACAAGGCACTGGATGTACTGTCTTAACCTAAGCTGTAGGAAGCCAGATGAGACTCCCCATTGAACAACATGAAAAAAATTTGACCAAGTGGAGTAATTTTACCTGTGGAGAATGATAGGTAAAAATGGGGTTACTCCCCATGTAATTACACACGTTCAGAAGCTGTATGATTCAACCAAGGCCAGGATCTGGGTAAATGTAGAGGACCTGTTCTACTGAGGAGAAAGTTGAACCCCAAATGAGTGTAAAATGCTAGATTCTTTTTATTGTGGTTGATTTTGCCCCCAGTGCCTACAGCCCATCAAACCCTCTCCTTAGTCTACTGACCTATTCACTCCCCACACAGAATGGAGGGCTGATCGAGACTGTCATTCAAGCAGTCATCAGGGGTGGTTCAGGTTTTTGCAGTTAATCACTAGCTTCCCTACACTCCTTCTTCAGCACTCCTGGGGTTTGGCATGCAATGGGCATGCCACATGCTGGTTCTCCCTGGTTTCCACCATGGTGATCAGACCTGCACGTAAGGCATGATCCTAAGAATGAGCTAATTCATCCTCTCATCAAGGACAGGAACACCTATCCTCCCTAAATGCACCCTCAAGCACCTGATCCATTAATGAAACTTGGACTGCCTAGGCTATAATCAGGGTTTATCCCTCTATGCTACCAGTGTAGTCTTGGATATGGTATTGTATGTTAACATCAGAGCTAGGAGTGGTCTGCTTCTGGTCAACGTGGAAAAGTGTTTATTCCGGTGGAGGGATATTATTAGTGAAAGATCACAGGTAAACTTGGTTTGGTCTGTGCTTAATTATGTGGTTTAAGAAGCTGTAGAATTTGCCCAGGGCCAGGGTCTGGGTTAATGAACTAGTTAATCTTTTATATAATGTGAAAAGAAAACAAACAGGGGTAACACCACGTTTTTTTTATTTAAATACAAAACTGAGTGTCTGTACCAAAGAGAAAGGGATTTGGATGCGGATTAGTTGAGAACTATGAGAAGAATTCTTGTATACAGATTTTTTGGCAGTTTGTTTGGAGAAATACCACACAGAACTGGGAGCAGCTCTATAGAATTTTATGAGGTTTGAGGCATTTACTATTTTTAAGGTTACAATAATCACTGGACGTCCAAGGATTGTAAACGTAATCCTTACAACAGCTAGAATTCATGTGCTAATAAAGGGAAATATGCACTCATTTAAAGGCTGCTGTATCTCAGAGCATTGTCCCTAATGTACAGCAATCTCAGACTTAATGTACAAAAGTAGCAAAGACAGAGGCAAAGGATCTCACACTGAAGGGGTACATGAGGCAAAGCCACATGCAAAACACATCAAAAAGTGTAACAAGCAGTTTTGGAATTCAATGAAAATTTAACTGCAATTCTGACAGTGTTAGAATCACAGGATCATGTTTCACACTTCTGCTATTAAGACTAATTAAAATCAACCCAAGCCTATGGCAGACAGGAATAAAACCCTGACTGTGTCCCATATGACCCGTGTTTGAGTAGCACTGGAGGAATTTGGATGGGGAAGGTGTAAGTGAGTGGAGAATACCACCTCCCCCATCCTGGCGGAGGGAGGCTGCCTAAGCTAACTGTAGCAGTATTAATTTATTTATTGACATTTGATTACCGGCAAAGTCTGACTGGGTAGAAGCCCATTTTCAGGGGAGGCCCAGGGAGAAAAGCTCTTATTACAAAACATCTTAAAAACAATAATTTTACAATCTTCAAAAATAAAACAAAAACAACTGCAGTTTAAATAATTATAACAAATCAGTGATAATATAAAAATATTGCTTAAGAATCAATACAAGTATTAAGACCATTATTTAATATTTATAGACATTTTAGACAGTTTGTAGAGAAATTAAAGGTAGGTTAGTCTAATACAAACAGGAATTGCAATATGAAGTGAGGGGAAAAACAAGGTTAAGGTATATGTACAGAGAAAGTCAGGGAAGAGAATTTGACAGAAGTGAAGAAAGGAGACTACGGAGGTATAAGGAATGAAAAGGTACTTGTTCACATTTAGGGATATAGTTTATCCTGGTTTTGAGAAAGAACAGAGACAGATTTTAGCTAGGAAGTCCTTCAGAGTGGTTCTGAAAGATAGGAGGGTATTGACCTGTAGGATAAGGAGTTCCAGGCCTTAGCAACTTTGTACTAGTGCAGGCAATGCCCAGCAGATATGATAGGCATGTAGACAGACATGAGTTTTTGGCTACTGGAATGCAATGACCAACTGGGAACACAGTTGTATAGAACGTTTTTTCGTGCTGGGTAGGCAGATGGATGCTGGATAATTTTATAGGGGATCAAAGGCTGTGGATGTTAGTTGAAGAGGCAGCTCTAACCAATTTAGGCTTTTTAGTGCTATACAGTGGTGGGTTCTGAAAGGGGTGTTTGCTGCAAATTTAGCAATTTTTTATAGCATTGTTCAGGTTTTAAGTTTTGTGAAGCCTGGAGCATAATAAAGATGGGCACACCATAAAGAAGTGTGAGGAGGAGATAAGTAGTGGCAAGCATAGTTTTAGTTGCATTGGTGAGAAAGCTTATGGCTCTGTAAGGCATCCCTAGTTTTTGATGAGTTTTCTTATGCAATTTTGTATATGCAGGTCGAGTGTAAGCTTATTATCCACTATCACCCCTAATAATTTGCTATTAGAAGTGACGTCAATAGTTGTGTTATTAGGAGAGAGGATTTAAACTTTGTTTTTTTCATGAGCGAGGGATATGGGGAAAACGTAGTAATTTGGTCTTTTTTTTTGGTTAAGCGTGAGTTGTGAGTTATCAAGCCATGTTTAAGTGGCTGTTAAAGCTTCCCGAGTAATTTTTTTGAGGTATGTCATTTTGTCAGATGTGCAAATCAGAGTGGAATCGTCTGTGTACTGTTTTAGGGTGGCCTGTTGTGTGGATGTGTAGAGGGTGCTGGTGAAAACATTAAACGTGGAGGGAACAAGAACCTTGTGTACTCCGGTGGCGACTGGGAGGTAAGAACAGAGTGTGGAGTGCCATTTTACTGACTGATGCCTGTTGGACAGGTAGATTTTTAACTACAGAAGAGAAGGCTGAGAGAGACCTAGTGAGGACATCTGAAGTAGAAGTTTCCTGTGAAACTATCAAAGGCTTTAGACAAGTCTATAAATAAGGAAGATACAAGTTTGAAGTTATCTCTAGCTTTACTGAAATTATCTATATAAATTAGAAGGGCAGTGCTAGTACTATGGAAAGAATGGAAACCATGTTGTGTAGGGGATAGCAATTTGTCTGCAGTACGTAGTCTAACAACTGGTTTTGAATACAGCTTTCAAATATTTTGGCGAGGGGAGATTATACCTATATCAATGTTAAGTTACTAATGTCTGTGAATTTCCTCTTTTGTGCAGAGGGATAATGTGTGACTTTTCCAGAGATAGGGAACATGGGATTCTTGGACTGACCTATTTATAAGGATTGAGACAGGATAGGCAATGCTACTGGCTGCCGTTTTTAGGTACTCACTTGGAAGGTCATCAGCTGAAGATGACCACAGCTCAAGTTTAAGAGTAGTTTTATATAGGATATGGAAACAGATTTGAAGGTGAAAACTGGATGCAGGGATATGTAGCTGTTGGGCAGGGATGGAATTAGATGCCAAGGAGTCCTTGGTTAGAGATGCTATACCATCTAGAGCTGAATGTATTCCTTGCAGTTTTGAGTGATATGTTATCAGGAGAGGGGTTTGGGTTAAATTTTTGGTAGGGATGTAAGATTTATTTAATGAATGCCCAAAATTATTTTGGGTTGTGTTTAGTATTATTATGAAAGTTATTATAGTATATATTTTTGTCCTAATTTATTAGCTTCTTAAAGTACAACTGCGAAGCATTCTAAATTTTAAAATATTGAGGTGTTTTATATTTTTGCCATTCTTTGCATGTTTTTTGTCTATCCTGTATTAGCATTTTACTCTTTGTTGGATAGCCAAATTGCATTATTTGTTTTAGTCTCTTTCTTCTAGGTACTTAGGATATTTAGAAAAAGTGTACTGAATTAATTTACAGCATCGTCTAAGGGGAGGATTTTTAAGACGTTCCAGTTAAGATGGTAGTGTAGTAATGAACGTTTCTGGGTTAAACTTGGAAAGGTTGCATATTGTTTTATAAATAATTATATAAAAAATATTTTATAAGTATTAAAATTCTGGCAAGTCCATGCTGCAAACGGTAGAATTCTTGGCTGGGAGATTACCCATGCATTCAAAAGTGACACACCTCCTTAAGGCAGCCATTGTGGACCTTGCAATGCTGCCATGGAGGTGGTGGAGGTTAGGGCACACTCCCCAGCAGGAGTATAATGCTATACCAGCATCTTCAATCTCCTCACTGGTCCCCAAAGTGGGTTGGAGCTGAGCCTGGGGAAAGCTAAGGTGGATTTGGTAGATCTGATGAATGAGGAGAGAAACGGGTGGCAGCCAAGAGTCAGCCGGGGGGGGGGGGGGGAGAGAAAAAGTTAACCCAAATTAATCAGAACTTTTGATTCTGGAGGTATTCAATTATGTCTGCAGAAGATTAGACTATTTAGTAGTTTAGGTGATTCCTAAACTCCCACTGAAAATGTGACTTCCCAGCTCGACATTCCTAGTTAACTAATGTTGACAGTGACTGACAGATAGCTTGGTCAGGTATCTGAGGATATGGTAGGAATGGATACAGCTGTGTTCTTCAAGCAAAATTTCACCTTGTGGTTACAGGCATGGGGGGTTTGACAGTGCTGGTTTTCACTGGTGAAATGAAATTAAATCTCTTCTTATTCTATATGTTAGACTGAAGATGGTCTGGTGTATTTTAAAAGATTATCAGCATTTGAATACCTTTTTGACACTTATCTAAATGTGTTTTTAGAAAGAGGAAGACTACTGCAGATTACTGAGGTTGCAGCCTCTTTAAAGAGGGGTATGATGTTGCTCAACTCTCCTCACCAAAAAGGGCACTGCCCTCTGTGGCCACTGTAAGCACAACAGTATATTATTTAAAAAAACATACTATTACTACTTATTTTTAAAATGTACAGGAAGTTGGTTGTACTAATAACCAGGTAATTTATGTTTTAACCTGTCCATATGGCTTTATATACATTGGGGAAGACAATTTAAATTTAAATTACAACAACATTGGAAGGATAGTATTAAGAGCAACATTTTCAGTTCTGATGCAGCACACTTCATGAACTGCGATGAAGGTTTCCATCTTAAGTAATGTATTCTGTTTCAGTTCACATTTCTTTAAATATTCAGGATGTCATGAAAGTAAAACATTTTAGGCAATAAAGAAATACTATTTATTCTGAAATATAAAACTGATACTCCTAGGCTTCTTAATTTAGAACTGAACTGGAAGGGTCTTTTATGATTTTGCCTTATCTTAGGCTTCATTTGCTCCAGAGCATTATGTATTTTCTTACGCCTTTTCTTTCTTTATTTCTTATCTTAGCTGCATGAGATGAGTGGGCTATTAAAATATCTTTTTCAGCCACAACCTGTTTCAAGTGGAAATGACAAAAGCATGTCATGTCATATTTGCAATCTACTTACAATACGTCTAGCTAAGTATCATAACGCATGTAGTGAAAAATGTATTTATGTGCTTACCATAATACTGGGCCCTTCTATCAATCTGATGATTGATGGCTCTTCAGGCTGTTTGCTAGCTCGCAGATGGTAAAACTAGAAGTCCTGCCTTGAACTTCTTTAACTTTTTTTCTCCCCTAAAATGCAACTGTGGATGGAGCTACCTCAGATTGAGTTTGCTGCCAAAAATTTAAATGGCCTATGGTAAATGTATTGGAGAAGAGCATATATAGTCCTTTAGGTCCTTCATAAATGACAATTTGGAAGGTGATGGAGGGAGAGATTTCTATCATACGGATGAAACTATCCAGCATTATGAAAAAGTAAATCACTACCATTTCTAATTCATTCTATCCATCTAATCCAACAGATTTGTCAGAATCCCCAGCTACAAACTACCAGAGCGGTATCATGACGGCAAACCTTTGAGGCTAGTGGCCCCAAAGGAAGGTCTATACCTCAAAATGATGTCCCATTTAGAATGCTTTGTGAAACTGCCCAACAGGGACCAGGTTACAGCAGCAGCATAGATTTCATCAACTGAAGATTTTCTAAGGAAGGTAGTAGAAGTGGCAACAGACCCTGTAGAATGAGTTTTGGGTATGATTATGAACTGAATAAACAACCAGAAAGCCATCTGGATAGGGAGACTTTGGAAACTCTGGAGCAAAGTCAATTTGTAGCAAAGGACACAGCTAAGAATTCTTTCTAAAGTGTTTAATTCTGTGCAGATAAAATTTCAGTTGTATATGAACATCCAAGGTGTGGAATGTGTATGACCCTTTATTAGAGTGGTTAGGAAAAAATACTTGTAGGTGTACAGGCTGGTTCAAATTTGTTTTGGATGCCAGCTTAGGAACAAAGAATGGATTAGTGTGTAGTGAGGCTGTCCTTATGGAAGATTAGGTAAAGAAAAGGAGGAAAAGAGGAAGGCAGTGCCTGTAACTCTGATAACCAGCTAGCAGAAGTGATTACTTCATGAAATAAAGTCTGCCAGAAGAGAAACTTCAAAGAACTGGATGATGCTGGCTCAAAGATGGATCTTGTCAATGTGTCGAGGACAAAATTAAGGTCCCATGGAGATACTGGTTTTCTGACCAGAAGACAGAGCAGAATGGCCGCTTTAAGAAAAGCTCTGGATTGTGAATGAAATCCATTATGAAGATGAGAATTACAGCTAACTGCACCTTCAAGACTGAGCAACTTAAAACTGAATCAAACAAGTCTGTAGGAAAGAGAAGAATTTCATGAAGAGAAGCAGTAGGAGGTTTTGCCCAAATGGAGAAATGTTTCCATTTGTTGCAATAATGTTTGTACATAGATTTCTTCTTTGATGCAGAAAGATATGAACCACACCTTGTGACAAAGAAGAGTCATTGGCCATTATGGGATCTGGAGAAACCAGGCAGTTAACTTTAGGTTGTGTAGGTCCAGGTAATGAAATCTTGATGGGTAAAATAGCAGATCCTGGAATGTAGGGGCCAGGGAGGCTCTCAGAGGCAAGCCCTTTAGCATCAGAAACCAAATTTGCCTAGGCCAGTAAAAAGCAAAGAAAATTATTGTGGCTTTGCATCTCCTCTGCAAAATTCTAGGTAAGGGGGGGGGGCAAGTAATGAAGCCCAAGGGACCACTGCCTGACTAGTGCATTCCTCAGGGGACTGTTCCTTTGGAGGGATCATGTTAAAGAAATTGTTGTACTTGGTGATGTTCGGGAAGGCAAAAAATGTCACAGTAAGGATTGTTCCAATGACTGAATATATGTTGAGCTATTACTGGATTAAGAGATCACTCATGAGGCATCTGAAATGGCCTGAGTCTGTTTGGCAAGATGGTTGGTTCCCCCAGGAATGTGCATTGCTATCAGGTAGTGATGCAAAGCAATTACCCATAACCAAATCCTCAAGGTTTCAGCATGAAGGCTAGATCTGGTTCTTCCATGATGCACCATATGACCATGCTATTGTTGGTCTGGAAGGAAATCCCCCCTGAAGGGGTGAAGTCCTGAAGTTCCTGCAATGCAAGAAAGATTGCGCTCACCTCCAAGACACTGATATGAAGGTTGGCCTCTTACTGACTTCATGTATCTTGGATTATCCTCCCCTGAAAGTTCTCCCATCCCACTCTAAGGAGGAGGAGGTATCAATGGTGGCTACATTTGCTGAAGTGGACATAGCAAAGAGTCTCCCTACCAGAATGCATGGGAAAGTCAGCCACCATTGTGACTGAACTCTGCAAAAGTTGGTGATAATTATTGGAGAGGAAGGACTGTATGAAAATTGAGACCATTGAGTTCTAAGCAGTCACTGAAGTATCCACATATGATAGTGAGCAAATTGTACCATGAGGATGGATGAAGTCACAAGTCTTGGAACACTGAGGGCTAGCACCGCTGGTGAAGAGTGAAACTGAAGATTATGGATTAAATTTTGCAGGTACTGAACTCTGTACATAGGTAAAGATACTGTGTAAATTGTTGTGTCTAGGTATCATTCTATGAACTGGACTGTGAGTAGGTTCCAGCTTTTATTTCCTAATTTACTGATACGCGCAAGGACAGACATAGATGTAACAAGTAGTCTCTGGCAGTGATCAAGGACCCCCTTCTCATGGCAGCAAGAAGCCAGCCATTCAGGTATGGAAACATACAAATCCCTTGTAAGGAACAATAGGCTATGAATACTGCCATGCTCTTGGTGAACACTGGGGAGGGGGGGGGGGTTGATTGGCTCCTAGACTAAAGTGAAATAATCTCAAGGAGGTTCTGGTTATTCCGATGTGGAGATAAGCATCATGTAGATCTAGAGAGCACATCCAATTGCTTGCTTGCAGACAAGGCAAGATCATTTGCACCATAACCATCCTGAACTGTTAAAGTGTTTAGATAGCTGAGGTCCAGAACTGGCTTGTGGTCCTTGTTTTTGTTTGGAAAAGAAAAGAATCTTGAATAACCTGACCCTATCTAGTCTGGTGGGACCTCCTGGATAACTTTTATTTTGAAGAGAAATTATTTCTCTTTCAGATGTTTTTTACTGAAGAACTGGTATGTTTGGCAGCAACAGTTTGGCAAGGGGGACAGACATGAAAATAGAACTGTATTAGTCTCTGGATTTTAACCCTCTTACTCAAGAATCCCGTGTGATGGTAATCCATGCTGTGTAGAAGAGGATAAATGATCCCTTGAATGCCTCCATACAGGAGCATTTGGGCAGTCTTTCAGGGATGCTTAGACTGTCTGCCAGAGAAAAGTTCATGGTATCCCTGGTTTTACAGACCACCTATACCTTTGGGTCTGCATCCACTGAAGGGGTGACCATTGAAATGGCGACCCTTTTCAGAAGTGGAGTCAAAGGGTTGAAGGGGGGTTTCCTGAACTACAGAGATTTGGCTACCTTTTGGCTCCTGTTGTATGGATCACTGGGGTTCTGAAATTTGACTCTTACAAAAGACAGTGCCTTCCTATCTTGTTCACATTTCTGCATTTTATCTTTGACATAAGGTCTAAGCTGAGAGAATCTTTTGAAAGGGGCACCTGTAAAAGATGCTTTGAAATTATCTGCAAAGTTGTAGAGGCAAAGCCAGGCATGACTGAAGTTGGCTTCTTCAGGAGGAGACTGCAGGGAACCATCTCTTATCATCTTAAGGGTTAGACTCTGTTACAGAGTTGAGGTGCCTTCTCTTGCATGCAGGATGTGTCTGAGGATGAAGTCAAAAGCCCAGTGTTGAGATGTTGGTACAGTGACTCACATAGAATGAGTGTGACTGATCCAGTGTCCTGAGGGCCAAGCTGGAAGGTAAAGGAAGAACGGTCTTCAAAGCCAACTTTACTGAGGAGTGGATTGGGGAAGAGCTAAAACGGGAGATGAAAAGTCTGCCCATTCTGCCCCTGAGACTAAGGGTGAAGGAGGGAAGGACACCAATCTCAATCTGTGTCTTTAAGAAAGCCCCTCAATATATGATCCTAATCTACCTCTGCAGAACCATTGAAGGGCTTGAAGAATTAATAGGATGATGTTGAAAGTGGCTGAAATGGGATCCAAGATAATTCTTTCATGGATAATGTTTGACCCAATTCCCTTTTGGGTGCCAGTAGGGCTGGTTCTGGCTGAACAGTCTTTGGAGCCAAGAATATAGTTGCATCATTGGAGTTTCTTTTCCAAGTATCCTTGTCAGCATGTCTCTTTTGAATTTCTCTTTTTCTTGATCTCTTTCATTTGTCAGACTCAGGATCTGCAGGCAGCAAACCCTTGACAATTTGTTTTGATGGTCTGATAAGGCCCATGGGCCAAAAGTTTTAGAGATGAACAGTCTGCAGATAGGTGTTCCACCACCAGAAGCACCACTCACAACTAATGGGTGTCCTTGGGAGGGGGGATGAGATTTTATGCCTGCATTTGGAGCACTTGTGGAAGCTGTTGTCCTTTTTTTTTTACTTATCCTTCTCTATTAGTAGAAAAACAGTACATACTGTTAAGAGAAAAGTTTTTAAACCATACTGTTATTTGTCTTTTTCCTCTTCTTGCAAAGTGAACATGTTATTTGTTGGGATATGCCTATCAAAGATGGGCCTCATCTGTTAACAAAATGCAGCATTGCTTATAAACCTGAATAATAACTGTTTTCTGCTTTTCAGAATAAAGAGATTTGGTTATAGCTTAGTGAAGCCTGGGATAAGGACGCACGGCCGAGTAAAAGTTAATTTACTGAAGCAGGCTGTGTGTCCTGGAAAATTTGAGCTACCACTGTTGAACTGAACATTCTGTGCTTCTTGAACATTCTGTACTAACTATTGGTTTGAGGTGATTTGTAGTAAACATGTTTACCACAGGTGTTTTTCCATAGCCAACTGTCAACGGTCAGAAATGTAACAAAAAGTTGTTTTGCTTGCAGTATAAAAGTTTATGTCAGTAAACAAGTTGACCAGAGGAGGAGATCATCTTGGCCAACATGATGTGTAATCTGGTTAGCTGCTAATAACGAAGTTTTTCATCACCTGAGGCAGATGTGACTCGTTTGAATTTTTCTTCTGACATTTTGGTCCTTCGGACCGGAAACCTCTACGAAGATATGAATCAGACCAACAGAGAGACCGAAAAACCTGTGCAGGTGAGGGTTTCTCATCTTAAGATTCCCTCGACTGAAAGCCCTCTGACTGATTTGTCATTGAGAGGAGGCCGACCGCTCTCTGATCCCAATCTGAGGGACGGTTTCTGAATGAAAAGGGGAAACGGAGTCTCATCTGGTTCAGGTAGGATGAAAACTAAATTTTCTTTTAATTTAATTTAACCTTGTCGACAAGGGTTTTATTTTTAGTTAAGGGTGGGTAGGATTACTTGTTAAGATTATTTTGTTAGGATCACCCGTTAAGATAGCCCCGTTTTATAATAAGCCCTGTAAAATAACTTTGATACAGTCCTAAAGTAAGAAATCTAGGGAAAACATGGGTTCGAGTTGCTGCAAGTGTGAGAGTGATGTCTGTTTAAATGTTGATGCTAAGTATATGAAAGGTTTAAACAAAAATAATGTTAAATTTTTGAAAAAGTGGAAGTTGAAATATGATTTTGATGGTACACTGAATAAGAATGCCTGTGCAAAATTGGTTAGAGATTTGAAAAGAGATGCAGGAACTAGAACTAAAAAGCAAAGACAATTGGGATTTCCCCAAGCACAAAAATGGTTAGAAGAGGCAAATAAATGAGCTATAAAAGAAAAACAGTGCCAGGAAAAAGAAAAAAATAAATCAAAAGGGATCACTGGTGCCAAGTGGAAAAGTAGCTTTATTTTTAGATAAGGAGGATGAGCATACAGTTTGTGTGGTACAAAGGCAGGCAACTGCCCCACCGTATGAGGAAACTGCTGCTGCCGTATCGGCGGAACCTCCTCAATATCAGTCTGAAGATGTGGGATCTGTACAGCAGGGTGGGTTATTGGCTACTCAAGGAAGTGTTGTGACCCCTCCAATTTACCCGCAAATTCCAGTAGTACCCAAGGTTGCTTTGCAACAGGTAGACCAACCTATGCAGTTAAGGTCAGGACCAGCAGGGCAAGGACATTGGGCCATTAAACTTTCTGACTACTCAGAAGCTCTTCCCTTAATACAAGTTGCAAACCCACAAGCAGGGGATGTTGGACAAGAGCCAACTATTTTAGTTTATCGTCCCTGGGCTAGAGAGGATATAAAACGAGCTACAGATGGTATTCCTCATCCCAAGGTTAATTTCCAAAAGTTTTCTGAGGACATAGTTGGTATGCATTTAAGTTATCATCTAAATGGTTTAGAAGTAGAACAAGTAGTGCGACAAATCCTGGGTCCAGATTGGCATTTAGTTTGTGGTACTTGGACATGTAAGGCAGATGATGGCACTACATTAAAGCAGATTTTGCCTTCACAGAAGAAGAACAGTTGTTACTCGAGATGGGATTCGTACACCATAATGAATGGTTATCTTGGGTTAGATATAGTACCCGAGAGGCACATTGTGAGAACTGTGTTTCTTGTGCTGAAGGCAAACAGCAACTAGCGATAGTACCATTGATGCGAGATGAAGGTAACCTAACGTGTCTGTTAAAATTATTCTTCAACAAAACTGAAGATAAATGCAAAAATAAAACTCAGCGTTTTCCAGTCATAAGCAAAGTTGAGAAACCGTCTGCAGCGATTTCCTATCCAGGTTCGTATATGTGCATTTCCAGAGATGGCACAGGGAAGAATTATGGCAATATGGGATGGAACTATTGCAATGTTACTGTGAATGGCAATGAGAATCCATTTCTGGAGAACCAAACTCATAGTTTAGCAGACGTATGGTGGTTGTGTGGAGACAACAAACTCAGATCAAGGCTTACGATTCCCTGGAAGGGAACTTGTGCACTTGTAAAGTTAATTCTGCCATTCTACATTTTCCCAGTTCCAGCAAGCAATTTCGTAAGAGAACCTGAAATAAAGCCGAAGTGGTTGAGTAGGAGAAAAAGAGAGGCACCGAAGCAATCCTTTGATAACGGTGTCTACATCTATAGCATTGGCGTACCAAGAGGCGTACCTGATGAATACAAAGCAATAAACCAAATAGCAGCTGGTTTTACATCCATCTTTGTCTGGATTCAACCTAATAAGAATGTGGACTGGGTCGACTACATTTACTATAACCAGCAGCGTTTTGTGAACTATACCAAAGATGCATTGAAAGGAATTGCTGAACAACTAGAGGCCACTTCGCAGGTGGCATGGCAGAATCGAATTGCATTGGATATGCTCCTGGCCAAAGAAGGAGGAGTTTGCAGGATGTTTGGGACTTTCTGTTGTACGTACATTCCAAACAACACTGCCTGACGGAAGTATCACTCGAGCTTTGAAAGGTTTGGAAATGTTATCCGAAGAATTGGCAGAGAACTCTGGGGTAAATAATCCCTTTACAGACTTTCTACAAGCGTGGTTTGGAAAATGGAGTCATCTCATCAGCAGTTTCCTGGTGTCCGTTGGAGTCGCTGTGGCTATCGTGGTGGTATGTGGTTGCTGTTGTATACCCTGTATCAGAGGTCTTCTACAAAGACTGGTTGATACTGCTATTACGAAGACGATGTACCAGCAATTGCAACAGACTGGTGAAAGTGAATGCATTGAAATGTGACTCTTTGCAAATGTTTTTGAAGTTTAAAAGTTTGTCTTGCCAATGAAGTAATGTATGCAAAGAAAAAAACTTAGTTTTTACCATATATTGCTGAAATAAAAAGACAAATAAAAAGTGTTTTCAGGGGGAAATGTTAAGAGAAAAGTTTTTAAAACGTACTGTTATTTGTCTTTTTCCTCTTCTTGCAAAGTGAACATGTTATTTGTTGGGATATGCCTATCAAAGATGGGCCTCATCTGTTAACAAAATGCAGCATTGCTTATAAACCTGAATAATAACTGTTTTCTGCTTTTCAGAATAAAGAGATTTGGTTATAGCTTAGTGAAGCCTGGGATAAGGACGCACGGCCGAGTAAGAGTTAATTTACTGAAGCAGGCTGTGTGTCCTGGAAAATTTGAGCTACCACTGTTGAACTGAATATTCTGTGCTTCTTGAACATTCTGTACTAACTGTTGGTTTGAGGTGATTTGTAGTAAACATGTTTACCACAGGTGTTTTTCCATAGCCAACTGTCAACGGTCAGAAATGTAACAAAAAGTTGTTTTGCTTGCAGTATAAAAGTTGATGTCAGTAAACAAGTTGACCAGAGGAGAAGATCATCTTGGCCAACATGATGTGTAATCTGGTTAGCCGCTAATAAAGAAGTTTTTCATCACCTGAGGCAGATGTGACTCGTTTGAATTTTTCTTCTGACACGTACAAAAAAATGATAGCTATGTTAACCAGTGAACCCACTACCAAAAATCAGAGGAAAAGCTAGCCTCACTACTGCCTATTAAATTTAGACATTTTTAAAAAGTAATAATAACAACAACAACAATAATAATCTTCAACCAGCCCAGGGCCTAGTCAAGGCTGAAGGAAAAAGTACTGAAAAAGTTGAAAAGAAGCTCAAGAAAAAATAAGATTTTAAGTTTCAAGCTATCAGAACATTTTACATACATATATAGCATATTATTTATAATAATTATGTAACTATAAAAATGCCAAAAAGAGAGGAAGAGCTCTTAGTTTGACAACCCTACATATAATGCGGTGGCAAATCCAAGCTCTGGGGTAGTTTAATCCACAGGTGCATTATAGGAAGGAATAAAATTGAAGCAGGAGCATTAGTTTTGCCAGCTTGGATCAGACAAGCATCCTAAAGGCCCGTCAGCTGGATCAGACAGACGAGGTGACTAGGATTTGTAATCATAATAGATAGGTACAAAAGGTATGCAACTACAGATTTTGTCACAAATGGCTAATTGATTGCTTTAATGCATTTGTTATTTAATGCCTTTATACTGGGCATCCTGTAACTCTAAAGGTCAGTACAACTGAGGAACAAGGATAGAACAGTGTTATCCGAAGTTTTGTCATTGCTTATTGTGAGAACTGGTTAACTCCCTTTTTTCCACAGGAAATTTGCACTCTGGTATACCACAAGGATCTATTCTTGCCCTGTTACAATTTTCTGTCTGTTAGTGCACTTACTTTTCTGACCTGTATAATGTATGCTGTTGCTCTCTAGTTCTCATTAGGCGCAAACAAATTAGCAACTGTCATCAAAGAAGATCCAGATAAGAACTATAAAACTGCTGCTCAGCTAAACTGCTTCAAGTTAATGTTGAAAAAGATATTGCTATTAGGAACACAGTGTACACTGTCTGTTCTATACACAGTTGAAATCTTTAGTCCCTGGGATTCTATAGGAAAGATAACAACTTAGATACCATAGGTTCTGATCTGATCCAATCCCACTCTGAATTAAACCCATTCAGCACAGTGTGGGTCGGATTAGCAGTTAGTGCACAGGATTAAGGCTCTAACCTGTTAAACTGCTTCTTGTAATCACAGATACAGTGTTTGAGTCCTTCCACTTCCATTTGTCTACTGTGTGATTCTCAGCAAGTTACTTGACCAGACAGTGCTCAAAGGTTGCCCCTAAAAAGCGAAACAGGAGTCCTATGGGCTTACCTTGTTAAACAAATGCATAAAGATGACAAATAAAAACACTCAACCTTTCCACCTTCTGTTGTGTTTCTGCTAGATGCAAGAGAAGCAAATATAAAAGAAGTTAATTCTCAGTTTGAATACAGTCTTCCCCTCATTAATGATTTTGGTGGTAACACTGCCTCCCTTCAACCCTTTCAAAATAAGATCTGTGTATTTATTCTGCTGGTATAACAGAAAAAGCATCAATAAAAAAAATTAGCAAAAGCAAAATGGCTTCCACTTAAATAAAGAAAGCAGACACAGTACTTTACTCTTGACCTGAAAATTTCCAAGCCTAAATTAGTACCCTACACTTCCTGTCTTCTATACAACATGTTCTGTATTCTGATGTTAGGGGTAAATCGGTTTTCTATATCCTATCACCCACCTGAAAACTGAGGATATAACCTTCTCCTCCAATGGAACTGGGTGCAGCCTTACTTTTGAACTTTAACGTTTACTCAATGTCATGAATTCAGACTAAAATATTTTTCCTACATGAAGAAAGGGGCAAGAAACAAACACATCAGGTGAACTGCTAATCTAATCACCAATGGCTCTAGTTTTTATCTGAATTACTGACCTGGCTATTCACTACTCGGCTATATCATTTATGCTTAATCCTCTTCTCCTCCATTTATTTTCTTCTCCCTACTCTTCTATGCATTAACTCTTTTCCCTGTCCATACTTAATAGCCCTAACTTACTCTACTTTTTGGTGCACATTTACTTTTTTTTCATTTGCAGCAAGTTTAGATTTAGCTTGCCACTTAGGTTTAACTTGTTGACTGCAAATGACTTGTGTTGAACAACAGAGGTTTGCTTTATTATTCTAGTAAACATTCTCATTATACTTCTAATACAGAACGGTTTTCCTATCCTTCTGTATATTCTAATTTTTATTTCACATCTTGGTATATTAAGTAATAGCTTCTGTATTCTAATTGTGCTATGAAGGCATGAAGAATGGTTGAAGAGAGTCTTCTGTATGAGTCCACCTATCAGACTAACAAGTAATAAACAACAATTTAAAAAATAATCGTACCTGCTTACTGCCTCTGCCAGAATTCCAATGCACGTCACTGGTGGGGGGAAGGAAGAGTGTCCTGGCTTGGTTTTCACACTCAGAGCTAAAGCAATGTATCCTTTCTCACTGGTGCCTATGCTAAGCGTTACAAATAGCAATGCAGAGTTAGACAAACAGTAATGTGGAGTTAGACTATGTCATTTTTTTACTTCACATTCGGACAATAAGAAACACACAAGGCAAACTTACAAGGTTTGATATACTTTTCTGCTTTTTAACTTGTACTTCAAAAATTCAGGTTAGTCAAAAGAATTGCAAAAGACCATTAATTAGCAAAGCTGTGTTTTAAACCAGAGTTCTGTAGCTATACTATTAATACACAAGTACAGCATCACAAAGACAACGCAAACTCAGAATATCTAGACTCACGAAAATTTTAAAAAGTTAAGTTAGATTTACCTTAAATTATAAAAAAGTGACCAGAGTTCTTCAGAATAACTATCCAGATGTTCGTCATTAGATCACTGTTGCAGTAACCTAAGCTATACGAGTTATAGCCTTTAAGGGATATGACAATCAGCCAGCTTACAAAGCTTAAGGGCATCTTCCATGTGCCCTACCTGTTGAACGGTTCTAGGAAAGTAGTATAATGTCAGTGGTTAGGCACCAAACCTACTGAAATTTCTTGCCCAAAGTGCACTTTGCCTTGTAGCCTTCTAGTGATGGACTAGAGTTGGCTAGCATTTCTTTAAGGTGAGGCAGGTAAATACCCTTTGAGAGCAACCTTCCATTTTACCATTTATTGTGAGAAAAAGTACAACTTTCCTGTCAAAATGTAGCATTAGGGCCTAGGATTAGTGTTTTTGATGGTTGTCAATGAAAGTTTTTACTATAAACAATTTCGTTTTTAGTTAAGAGGTAAGTCTTACCAAGGCTTGATTACCAGCTTTGCCAGACACTTTTGGTAGAGACATAAACCAGGCTTTGGGATCTTCGGTTCTTCCCTTCCAGAGCCACAAAAAGAAAAGTTACATGGGAGTCTTTGGTCTTGAAGCCAGCTTCCTCTTTGCCTCAGCCGCTGAGGTGTCTCTCTCCTGTGTCTATTTCAGGTACTTTGGACTGCTCCATGCTTTCTCTTCAAGAAGCCACTAAGGGCCAATATACAGGCATGTCTCTTCTGTGGATGCTTAGATGTCCTTCTCAGGCAAGACAGAACCATACCTCTTGGCAATGTAGGAAGGAGTGGACATGAAGCCATTCTGAGGAGCTTGATTCCCAGTTGAGGAAACGTTCATCGGGTTAGACAGTCTCTCTCTCTCTTGGGGGGGGGGGGGTGACGTTTCTCCCAGGAAAAGAAAAAGTTAGGCACTTCACTTTTCCTGTATCACAGGAGATAGACAGGTGGAATAGACTGTGGTTTGCCAAGGGTTTATTTCAAGCCTTTTAATCTTAACATTAAGTCCTACCTAAAGCTGAAGAGGAAAAGGAAAAGATTTTTCTATCATAGTCGTTTCACAATATGACAGACAGGAACTGGATTCTGATTGTGTCTCACAAATTATTACCCCATAGGACGGGAAATCCGGCTCCGGGGAAAATTTATTTCCTCAGAATCCCCACCAAATTCTGGTACTACTGTCCGAAAGGAGGATTTATTTCAGTAGGAGTAGAGAGAAATTTCAGCAAAGGTGACTTGTTACATGTGTTTTCCTCAACCTGCACCTGTTTGCTAGCATTAGAGGATGATTTCTTTGCAGACAGCATTTTGCCTGACAGTCAGCCACTTGCCTCCAAAAGTCTGATAAATTATCAGACCCTGTACTGATCTTTTGGCAGCTAACCTTATTCCTTCTGACAAAGATAGGAAAGCCTTTGAATGGTTTGAGAAGAAAGTTTACACACCTTCCACCCTAGCCTTCAGAACAGTGAATTGCCAGGTTCACACGTATTAAGTTTTTGCAGGCCTTCTTTGATAATATGAAAGTTATTTGCTGACTTCCCATCTTAACAGAATAAGACACTTCTGATTTCTTTAATATTTTCTGTATGTCAGGTAACCAAAACTCTCTACAATGTTCTTATGACACTGCTGATGCTGTTTCTAGAGCAGCTAGCAATGTGTCAGTGATAAGATTGGCCTAGTTATGCTCCCAAAATTTACCAGAGGATGTCTAAGCTGATGCTAAATGCACCCTTGGATAAAGAGGTATTTGGATCTTCTTCTGCTAAGGTACTTTAAAGATCTAAAGAAAGGTGAAAGTTAATTAAGGTGTTTAACATATATTCCAGCCCTCTGTGCAAGAACACAATAGAAACTTTCCTTCCAGTTCAGGCCCCTTTTATAGGAAACAAAATAAAGAACCTCAGAAAGAAGCAGGGAAGTATCATTTTGGAAAGCAATGATGGGGGGGGGGGGTCCCTATTAATTTGACAAAACTTCAGCTTGTCAAACTACAAAAGATCAAAATGTCCAAACTGCAAATGATCAACCAAGCAAATTTTTTTCCCATGGAAAGAATTCACTTGGCCATTACACAAAACAAAAACCTTTTAACATGAATTAAGTGGGGGGCTTTGCCCCCCACACCCCCCAACTAAATATACTAACTCCGAGATCACTCCACATTGGGGAAAGGGCAAATTCCCATTAACGGCCAAGCAAAGTCTTTCCTTGAGAAAAAATTTGCTTAGCTGGCCATTTTTCGTGTTTTGGCTCTTTCGATCTTTAGCTGTCGATTTTTTGTAGTTCGACAAGCTAAAGTTTCATCAAATTAATAGGGACCTATACAGGGAGCTTTAAAAAAAGGACGGAGGATACTCTCAGAAGGAAGGAAAAATCTAAAAAAGCAGACTATATGCCCCTTCATGTTTTTCTCCCCTTCTAACCCTGGCATTGCAGTAAAGCTTTCCCAAAGTCCAGGCCTTTTCTTCCCCCAGTGGCAAAAAGATAACCTCAAACACTTAGGTTCCAAAATTCATTCAAAAAGGCTACAACTGGTAGTAGGACTATTATCTTCTTATTCAAGGGATTCCTCTGCATCCATCATATCCTAGATCAAATACTATCTCGGTGTTATAGAACAAGTAGTTGTGTACTCACCATAATGTTCAATGTATGTAGTCCATCTCGCCTCACATTCTTACCTGTGGGTTCGCAGCCGAACCTCGGCTCCGACTCGGCCATACTCTAGCTCAAAGTCTTCAATTGGCTCATGGCTAAGAGGCATCTCCCATGCTGCAATGTGCGTATCCCCCAGATCTTGTTTGCTGCGAGCTTGCATACACACACACAAACATGCTGAGAGGAAGAACCAACCCAACATATCAAGAAGGAGTGCTGAAAACAGGGACTCGACCTCTAGGTCCTCCAGGATGGGGTAGGTGGGTGGGTTAGTAAGAATGCGAGGCGAGATGGACTACATACATCAAACGTTATGGTGAGTACATAACTTCTTGATGTTATGTAGTCCAATCTCGCCTACATTCTTACCCATGGGACAGCGTGCCTAGCACCTAGACCTTGGGCGGCTCACTGGAAAATACTCCTGAGCACTGTGGAACCAAATGAGGATCTGCCCCTTGATACTAGATCCAATTTGTAGTGACTAATAAAGGTGTAAGGAGATGCCCAAGTAGCTGCAGCACAAATATCATCCATAGACATCCTAGCCTGAAAGGCAGTAGAAGTAGACACCGAATGTGTAGAATGAGCCTTTACTTTAAAGGGTAATTCCTTGCCATTTAAAGAAGAGATGAAGGAAATGCAGCTAGAAATCCATCTGGACAGAGTTACTTTAGAAACTGAAGTCCCTAGTCTACTGTCTGAAAATGAGACAAAGAGTTAATCAGATTTCCTAAAATCTTTTGTTCTATGTAAATAGAAACACAATTGTTTGTGGACATCTAGCTGATGAAACTTAAATTCTGCCTTGTTAGAGAATTCAGGGAAAAATACAGGCAGCTCAATAGACTGGTTGAGGTTGACCACTGAAGCAACCTTAAGACATAAAGGAAAGATTAGGTCTTAGCAAAACCCTATCCTTGTGAAATACCAAGTAAGGGGGCCGAACCAATAAAGCTTGGAGTTCAGATACCCACCTAGCCAAAGTGATGGCTATCAAAAAGACTGTTTTCCAAAACAAAAATTTAATGTCACAGGTTGCCGCGGGCTCAAAAGGAGGCGCGGTAAGCTGCTGTAACACAAAATTAAGGTCCCATGGTATTACAGGATCAAATATTGGAGGTCAAAGTAGCATAGTCCCTTTCAGAAAAGCAAAACAGAAAATCCAAAAGTGCACCAAACTGCTGCAGATAATCCAAATAATCCAACGACACCTTCTTACTTTAAATTCTTTATTCGAACAAACAAAACTGGTAGTAAGTGCTTTCACGTCCTTGTGACGCTTCCTCAGACTTCAGAAAAGCCCTACAAAGTCTGTGCACCATTAAATTGGGTTCATTAGCAACATGAAAAGTAGAAATGGCTGCCAACTGCACTTTGATAGTTGCCACAGTGGATCCCTGGCTAAACAGCTGAGAAAGAAACTCTAAAACTGATGAGATGGGAGCTGTATAGGGATCAATCTGTCTTTCATGAGCCCAAATGGAGAATCTCTTTCACTTACTGGAATAAATCTTCCTAGTAGAAGGCTTGTGGGAGGAAGACAGTATATGAACCACCTCCGGTGAAAAATCATGAAGCCTGACTAGGGACGGAAATGGAGCAGCCATGCTGTGAACCTGCGGACCTGAATGGAGGGGTGGAACTGCCCTGACATATGAGTCAACAGATCTGGCTCTAGGTCCAGAATCCATGGATCATCCATTAGATAAGGGTGATGAAAAGGAAACCAGATCTGATGAGGCCAGTGTGGTGCAATCAGTATCATTTTGCTTCCCAAGGACTGTGCTTTCTGAATAACCTTAATTATCAGGGGAATTGGAGGGAAGGCATAGAGAAGACCGGAGGGCCAGTCATGAACTAGAGCATCCCTGGGTGCTTCCCCCTCCTGGGGAATAAGGGTGAAGTAGCTGCTGCATTTGGTATTGAGGGGGTTGGCAAATAGATCGCAGCAAGGCTGACCCCATCTGTGGAAAATCCGTTCCGCCACTTGTTCATTCAGGGACCACTCGTGAGGCATCAGAATAGCTCTGCTCATCCTGTTGGCAATCACGTCGGACTTCCCCAATATGTGCATTGCCACTAGAAAGTGCCGGGAAGATACTGTTCACTGCCACACTCGAAGTGCCTCTCTGCAAAGGGGATATGACCTGGTTCCTCCCTGTTTGTTCAGATACCAGACCACTGACATGTTGTCCGAGTGGATTGCAATTGTCCTATGAGGAAGAAAGCTTTGAAGTGCTTGCAGCGCTAATAGCACCGCTCTCATCTCTAAGACGCTGATATGCAAATGGATCTTGTGTTCCTGCCACGTGCCATGGACTGTCCTGCCGAGATAATGCCCCCCCACCCGATCTGGGAGGCATCCGTGGTCACAGTGGCAATCGGAGAAGGAAGAATGAAAGGCATACCCGCGTTGAGACTGCTGGTCTGAAGCCACCAGCGCAGATCCTCCTTGCATCTGTCAGTTATTACAATAAGATGGAAGAGTGGGAGATGCTGAAGAGACCATTGGGCAAAAAAGTAGCCACTGAAGAAGCCTCATGTGAAGTCTTGCAAGAGGCACTAGCATAATCATGGCAGACATGGTCCCTAACAACTTGAAGACCACTTTTGCCTTGACCTTCTTCAGTGGTAGTAGAGTGTAGACCTACTGCTGTAAAACCTGAATTCTCTCTTCTGGCAGGAAAACCCTCATGAGCACCATGTCTAATTCACCGCCGATAAAGGTAACACGCTGCGAGGGCAACAGTGCAGACTTTTCCCAATTCAAGGTAATTCCCAGACTTTGGCACAGTGCAATAGTGGCATCCCTGGTCTGTAGTAGTAGATGCCTGATGGTGGCAGACAGGAGCCAGTCGTCCAGGTACAGAAACACTTGGAATCTCAGACATCTCAAGTGAGACGTTACCACTGCCATGCATTTGAACACCCTGGGGGCTGTGGTGAGACCAAAGGGCAGGGCGCGAAACAGAAAATGACTGGCTCCCAGCTGGAAACGTAGGTGACTTCTGGATGCCCTGTCCATTTTTATATGGTAGTAAGCATCCTTGAGGTCAATGGAGTACATCCACACATCTTTCCCTAATAACGGGAGAATTTACTGTAACGTGACCATGCGGAACTTGGACTTCTCTCGGAATCCCTTTGACTGGGAGGGATGTCTGGGATTCTTTTGTTTGAAGGGGGAGATGAAATAAGGGGAATATGATAACCTCTGGAGATCATCTCTAATACCCACTAGTCTTGGGTGATGTCTCGCCAGGCTTCTGGGTATAGATTAATGTGACCCCCGACTGGCTCCAGAGACGCACAGTCGGGCCTCCTCTCAGGAGTGCTGGTAGGGAGAGTCACAAAAGGAATCACAGTCCCCCTGGTTATGTGGGCCTCCTCTGCCTCTAGGGTGGTGTCTACCTGAATTTCCACTACCTCCTCTGCCTCTGGAGGGGGAATCACTCTGTGCGTTGTGAAAAAACCTCTGCGATTTTCTGAACCACATTTTTCCACCTTTCTGGCCCTTGGGATAAGGTCTAGAAGGCATGGAAAAATGGACTCCCACGGCAGACAGGGCTTTTCCTTCCTGCTTGCACCTAGTGAGAGTGTCCTTCACCTTGGTTCCAAATAAGGGTGAACCGTCAAAGGGCACATTGGTGAAGGTAGACTTGAAGGCCTCCGCGAAGTTGCACAGGCACATCCAGGAGTGTCTCCTAAGACAGACTCCGGAACTCACAGCCCTGCTCGCTTCATCGGCTGTGTACGAGATCAGCCTCATGGAGGAGTTGGTAATAGAATTTAGGGTAGACATCTGAGCATTGACTTTCTGAGCCATAGCATCTGAAACGTTACCCTGTAGAGAATCTCCCAACTCCTTTAGGAGATCTCTTTGGAGCCGTGTACAATGCGATAAATAGTTCAGTGACCACAGTGTGAAGGCCGCTGAAGAGAACACATGCTTCCCATACATGTCCATAGCCCTGGACTCCTTGTTAGGGGGATGGACAGTAGATGAAGGATGGACGGTAGTTGAAGTTTCTGCAAGTTCCTTCTTGGTGGCTGCTGCCACCACCATGGCATCTACTGGAACGCCTTTTGTAAGAAATTCTTTATCAGGGGGAGCAGACAAAAACTTGTTGGGTCTCCTAGGGACCGGTTCCACAGTCTCCGGAGTTTCCCACACCTTTTGACAAACGATGTCCAGGAGCTCTTTGAACGAGGGAGAAACCCAAGAGGCAGAGGGCTGGGACCCAAAGGCCTTCAGTTACACCGACTCCTCCTCAGAAGGGGCTTTAGTATCTCTAGTATATAGTATATATTTAGTGTCTCAGTATTTCCAAGATATCTGAAAAAGAGATATCGTCAGAAGATGACTTAGGGGACATGTCTGACTCCGAGGTCGGTGTCAGACGTGAGAGACTCATCTTGGGGAGTCAATGTACTTCCTCTTGCACACTCTCTTTCTGGGTGTCTCCTTGGGTAAAAAACCTGGGGAGGCCTTAGAAAGCTGGGGACCACTCATGGAGGTATCCTGAGGCCTTAGGTCTCTGCTGTCCCTAGATAGAGGGTGATCTGATACTGGTATCAGTGCTGGAGGGGGAAGAGTGTTGGTACTGTAAGATGCAGCTGATGACCTGGCCCGCACATTCCTCATGACCTCGAAAGCTGATCCCCCCCCGGCTCCGAAGGTCGACTAACCGCAGAAGACACCCTCGGAGCCGAGGAATTAAGGTCCGAAGCTGATGTTGGGTCTACGCTCACCCGAGCCGAAGCACAGAGAGGAAGGCTCGGAGCCGAAGAAGTTTGACCCAATACCACCCTCTCGGCTCCGACCGGTGAACTGTGAATCCTGCACCCCATGGACGGCACCGACGGGGTCGGAGTGGAGATTGGAGCAGAGATGCCAGAAGGGGCTACTGGAACCGACCTCGAGCCTTAAGACGGAACCAACAGCTCTGGCTCAGAAGAAAGGTCTGGAGGAGGAACAGCCAAAGATGAAGGGAGGACGGGCTCCAGAGCTGACTGGGCCAGAGCCGAAAGCAATTTATCCAGCAACGATGACTGGAGCAGTTTCCTCACCACTCTATCGACATCGTCATCAGAAAGTGTCCTGGAGGACCTAGAGGACATGGTCGGGGATCTGGATCTCCTTATAGAGGGAGACCTAAGAGTTGGAGAAACCGGTCGAAAAACTGGAGACCGGCTCCAAGCTGACAAATCTGTCACTGGCTCCAATAAACCAGGAGCCGATGTAGACATCATTGACGCACTGTCTTCTGTCGGCCCCAAAGCCAGTGGAGCCGAAGAAGTAACTGTAGTTTTAATGATTTTCTCCGGCAGCTCCGAGGAGACTGACGGAGCCGGAGACCGTTTCTTAGATGATTTTTTGTCCATCTTTTTGTCTGGTTTGGAAGGAGAAGACTTGGAACTGGAAGATCTCTCCAAATCCTCTTCAAAGGAAGGTTATAGCAATCCCTTTAATATTAGCTTGTTCTTCCTCTCTTGCAGCACGCAAGGGCTGAAAGCGTGTCAGAACAAGCAGGATTCCTGTAAATGAATAGCCCCCAACCAATACACGCACACAGAGTGCCCATCCGTCAAAGACATCTTGTTGTTACACTTAACACACTTTTTGAAGCCCGAAGGCCTGTGCTCTTTAGAATCCTTAGACATGTTAAAGGCAAGAACACACACACACACACAGGGGAAAAACGGTAGGGGCACCTTCACCACAGAAACCAAACAGAGTGTGGGAAACTAGAGCCTCTAACTTAAATGGCCTAGAGACTGCGGGGTAACCACAGGGAGAACTAGGTCCTCTAAGTTAAACGGGCCTAGCCCAGGAAGAAACAGGGGAACAACAACAGTCACACAACAAAGAACCCACTAACAGAAGGGATCAACCTGCTACACAACAAGAAACAAAAACAGGGGAGGACTAGGTCCTCTAACTGAAATGGGCCTAGCCCATAAACACCAAGGGAAATGGGATACCAAGAAAAGTTCAATTGAACTGGTCAGAAGCAGAACACACGCACTAGCTAGTAAAATAGCTTTTGGAGCTACTAAATCAAAAAATAAGTAGAAAAATTGTACTTAGCCACGGCCAAGAGCGAGACCACGTCCAAGCTGTACGAGTGGCAAACAAGATCTGGGGGATAGGCACATTGCAGCATGGGATACCTCTTAGCCACAAGCCAATTGAAGACTTCGAGCTAGAGTATGGCCGAGTCAGAGCCGAGACTCGGCTCCGAACCCACAGGTAAGAATGTAGGCGAGATTGGACTACATAACATCCTCTTTCTCCAGATCAAACAGGGAAAGGATTTCTGGTACCAAAGGAGGAGGGAATTTGGAGGCCTGTCCTAGGTCCTTCTTTTCTAAATCATATAAAAATCCCAAAATTCAAAATGCCTTTTTTTCAGTCTCTGTCACCTCACATACCACTTTTGTCTTCTAGTATTGCTGTAGTTAAAAGATGCTTATCACATTCCAGTTCTCAAAGATTTCAGAAGATTTTTATGTTTTTCTGAGCTGGTTTACATTTTCAATTTTCTGCTGTAATCTTTGTCTTGTTTACAAATGCCTGGTTCTTTTAACATTCCACTGCAGGTTGAAAGCCTTCACATTCTTTCATAGCTAGAAGATTGCCTTATTTTTGCAGATTGTTTTACAAGTTTTCAAGAATTACTGGCTTGGCTAAAGAACATTTTTTCCTCAGTCTGGGACTTTAGGAGGAAAAAAGAGAAATATCTCATTCCACCTCACAGGTTTGTGTTCTTTGGGTATCTCCTGGACATCCCTCATGATGGCTTTTCTTCAAAACAAAAGTAGAATTTTACAAAGAGCAACTTCTGATGTTATCTAACCAATCTCTGACACCTGCCCGGACATATCTCAGGTTTCTTGCCTTCATGGCCTCTACGATTCTGATTCCTTTGGCCAGACTTCATGAGGAAAATTCAGTGGTTCCTCAATCAGTTTGGACCCAACACCAGCATCCTCTATCATTTCAGATTCCAGAAATGGGACTCATATAAATGAAGTTACTTTGGTAGGTAAATCAGCTTTCTCTCAATCCAGGTTTCCCCTTTTCCCCTTCCAAACTTACTCAATCTGTAACCACAAATACCACATACTTTGCTTGGGGAGCTACATCCAAGGGTAAAAGTTCTGGGTCCGTGGAATAAGCAAGACAGACTGAAACATATAAACAAATAATGGCTCTAATAAATGCACTAAAATCTCTAACTCATCCTTAGGTCCCAGAAACTTCTAATCACAAACTGCACTACAGTGATGTAGTACATAAACAGGGGCGACTTACTTGCTTTGCAAACTAGCTATGGTAGCCTGGGAACTAGCAACTCAGCACAATTAATTCCTACTGGGTACTTAAAATCTGTAACAGCAGAATATTGCTTCAGACAAGCTGAGCTGGACCACGACAGATCCCTATGAATGGAAGTTGAGCCTGGGGTCTTCCAGAAATTTATACAGATTTTGGAAACACTTCAGGTAGATCTGTTTACCTGCATTCACAACAGATAGTTACATAAGTTCTCCTTTCTTCTCAAAGCAGCCAAGAGCAATTACCATAGCCTTCCTCACAGTATGGACTTACTCATACAGGACAGGGGTTGTTACATTCCAACCTTCAATTTCATCAACCAACTGCCTGGATGACAGAATTTAAATACCTTTTAGTCACCTGTTTTATCAGGACATGCAGCAGGTATTAAAGGAGGCTATGAAACCAGATACTAAAAATCATACGCTGCTAACTGGAAAAGATTTTCTACTTGGTACCGTAGTAAAAAAAATTACCTTCTCAGGCCCACACACTTCTAGTTCTACAGTACTTGTGAGAGTGGTCATCTGGCCTTTCTTACTCTTTTATCAAAGACTCACCTCTTGGTCATCTCTGCTGGTCTGCCAATGGATCTCCCCCTCCCTTTTTGCCCTTCTTCAAGGCAAACAGTTCTAAAAGGGGTTTTATATTATCTACCCACCTACAAGACAGGTAGCTCCCCTCTTGGGATTTGAACTGTGTACTGGAGAAACTTACCTTTTTATTTTGAACCTGCTCATAAGGTTGATTTAAAGCTCTTATCTTGGAAAAGTACAGTTGTATAATAAACTTAGTATAACAGTAGATGTTTGAATGATTACTGATGCAGTAGCCTAAGCTATATGGGTTACATCTTGCTAAGGATATAACAGGCGACCAACTTCTAAAGCTTTTAGGGCAGCTTCCAAGCACTCAAACCATTAGTTAGCTTGAGCTGAGCTGACAAAGTCAGGTTTGGGGTGCTGAGCCCTTCATAACTTTCATACTAACAGAGATAGAGAGAGAGGTTCAAGCCCTGAGAAGACAATGATAATAACATAACAAAAAGTTCACACTCTTAACATAAAAAAAATATAAAAATAAGAGGGGGAGGGAGGGAGCGACTACTACAGTAGTGATTATTCGTACATTTACTGTTTTGGTAAGGTTACTTACATAGCTGTACTATGTTCTGCATAAGGTCAATGCTGCAGTAGCCTAAGTTACATGGGTAGTTTACTGTTGCTTAACATGACTTGGAGGGGGAAGGATGTTACAAAACACGAACAAATGGAGCCAAAGGAAACCAACACATTTTGAAATGGTCCTTTTAAGGGGTGTTTTCTAAATTTTATGATGTTTAATGCCATTGGTGGAATTCAGTTTTGGAGGGGTACTTAAATGTTGGTTGTGTAATGTCATTCTGAAGAAGTTTCTTATTTTAAGAGACGAAAGCGCTAAAAATTAAAGCATTTTGCTGAACAGCTGAACTGGTTTTCATTGCCTGCCTCATTTGGTACACCACAGAAGGATCTTATTCTACCAAAGTTGTCTGTGGACATTAAAGGTAAGGAGCATCTTTTTTCCACCATTTTTAGGCTCTAGAAAGAAAATAGGGAGATAATAGCTTGGCTTAAGGTAAACTTGGATGCCACTTTAGGCATAAATGAAAGATTAGTTCTTAAGAAAATCTTAACTTTGTGGAAAATGAAATAATGTTGATCCACCATGACAGCTTACAACTCAGATACGCTTGCTGCAGAGGTCAGAGCAATTAGTATGACTGCTTTCCATGTTAAGATCCTCGGGTCAGCCTGATGAGCTGGTTCATAATGAGCAGGAGTTAGATCCCAAGGAGGAGCCACCCATTTCCTAGGAGGCTTCTTGTGCAACACCCCTTTGAGAAACATTTTTATGTGAACTTGCATTGAAAGAGGGAGATCCATTGGCAGATGTGCTGAAATAGCTGACAAATAAACCTTGACTGAGGAATAAAACAGGCCATAGGATAACTTGACACAAAATCTAGAACCAGAGCAACATTGGCCTTGAAAGGGTGCTGGTTGTTTTCTTGGCACCAGCTAAATATACAACGTACTTGTAGCAGGCATTCTTGCTTCCATTTATACCTACTGCATTTCCTCAGTAAACAGGTGCCTAAAAGGTATTAAAATTCTATCAAGCAGGCAGTCATATGTACATGTTTGGGGTTGGGATGTACAATACACTCCTGCTCTTGTGCAAGTCCAGTCTGTGAGGAATCTTGTGGTAACTGCCCCTGACCATTTCCAAAAAATGGGGAAACCACTGGTGCCTTGGCCAGAAGGGAATCACCACAATGATTGTACAGGAGTCCTTCTTTATCTTCAGAATGACCCTGGATATTAGTGGAAAAGTATACAGGAATGCATCTGTTTTCTGGGCCTTCTTGCATTGAGTCTTGGAGCATAATTTTGCCATCTGACTGTTGCAAGTGGAGGCAAATAGATCAATTTGAGGTGTTCCTCACAGCTGGACCAAATCTTTGAAGACCCCTCTGATTTAATTTCCATTTGTGAGGGTCTATGATACACAATTTTGCTCTCATAGTGTGTAATATGTGCACGAAAAAGACTGTACTGAAAAGCTGCACCCCAGGCTACCATGGCTACTCTGTACAGAGTAAGATCTGCTTCTCCCTTACTTCTATATGTACCGCATTACTGTCTGTAAACACTTGAATAGGTCCTGGGGAACACAGATGGTTGAAAAAAATTCAGAGCATTTATAAGAACTAACATCTTTTTTATGTTTATGTGGTTTGATCTTTTTTATTTCAAAGACCCTGCACTTTTATCCATAAACACTGCTCCCCCAAAAAAGTCTGAGGAGTCTGTTGTGACCAACTGTGATTGAACAGGAAGGGAGAATGGGAGACTTGTATTCTTAGAAATTTGGTGTCTTTACCACAAAATCACCCTTTACTCCAAGACTGGAATCTCAAATGTCAGATGATGTTTATGTTGGGACCATAGAGATTTCTGGTACAACCAGACTATTCTCATGTGGAGTCTTGCAAGAGGTATCATGTATGCTATCAGACCCTGAATCCTGAGAAATTACCTGGCTGAGACAAGTTGCTTAAGTGGAAAAATGTAGGACTAGATCTAAAAAACACATCTATTTTTTCCTGTGGACGTAATGTTCTTTGAATTGAGATGCCCAGGAGATGTCCCAGGAAAACAAACTTGTGAGATGGAGTCAGACAAGATCTCTAAGTTCTCTTAGTATCGCAGCCTGTAAATAAGACCACTTACCCAACTGACAGATTCCTAACACTTTGAAAAAGACTCTGCAAAGATAAACAAATTGCCTGAATAAGGAAAAATGTGAATATTTTCTAGTTTGCAATAGGCTATGATTGGAGACAAGTCACTTTATGAAAACCCCTGGAGCAGTAGATAGACCTAAGGGTAATGCAGAGAGCTGATAATGTGATCCAGACAGACACAGAAAACCTTAAGAAACTTCTGAAATCTGCATCAATAGGAATGTGATGATATGCATCTTTTAATCTGAGGTCACTGGAAAACACAAGTAGGGAATAAGGGCTAACTAGTTGTGAAGCTACAGCATTTTGAATTTGGGTACTATCACAAACAGATTCCGACAAGAAAGATTCAGAACTGCTCCCCAACAAGCTTTCTTTGGGACCAGTAACACCCTAGAATAAAATCCTTCCCATAACTGAGTAGGAGGGACAGATTCTATCATTCCCTGACCAAGCATATGCTGAATGACAGGAGTAGAGAGTCTTGTTTGGCAGTTGAGCCAAAATCATACAAAAAGGCACAGACTCCCAAATGCCACCTGTAACCTTGATGGATTACTCTGAGAACCCATCTGTCTGAAACTATCTGTTGCCAAAGAGAGAAATGGAAGTTCAGACTTTTAGGTCTTCCAAAGTGGGAAGGGGTAAGAAATCTTTCATACTGTCATTTAGACTTATTAGACTGGCCTTTGCTCTGGGCGTTCCTTCTTACTTTTTGAAACCTCCCTGACATTGCTTTTTTTAAATGTTTGCTTGCCAGCAGCTTGTTGAGACTGTTTATTTTGCTTTTTAAAGAAAGTTGGGGAAGGAAGCAATGAATCCCCTGGCAAAAGTGGAGAAGAAAGGATGAAAAATCTGAGAGACCACTTGAATCAGTTTTCCTCTGTATCACACTTTTAATAACCTCTGCAACAGAAGGTCCAAAAAACTAGTTCTCTATCCAAGAATTCTTCATTTCACCTTTGACATCCTCTGGGATGTTTTGAGAATGCAGGCAGGCAAACATCTTCATAAATGTTTCAGTGGCAGCAGTTCTGAAGTTGGCATCAGGCAGAATCATAAAGTAGACTGTGAGACAGAAGAAACCAAGTTACACAAAACAGATTTATCCTCACAAGAGGAAACCTATATAAAAATATTTCTCATATTCTCACAATAGGCAAACACATTTCAACATATGAGCTTGACAGCTAAGAATTCTAGAAACAAGTACTTGAGAAGAATACACTTTTCTCCTGAATCTATAAAAAACGTTTCCGTTTCGGTCAGAAGGAGCTGTATTAGTATTAACCACGTTTATTAGCAGCTGGATTCACTAAAGCAAATCTACTGAGTCTGATCTGTGAGGAGTGTATAAGAACTTGAAAAAACGAGGCACTTTATATAGTATTCTGCTTTTTGGGGTGGCAGAAGGCTGTCTGTCAAGGAAATTGCCGAATGACAAAAGCACTCTCTAATGCAGACAGAACAGGAGGAAGAGGAATACCTTCTGAAATTCCAGTTATAAAAAATCATAATACTTATTGAAGGTCTGAGAAACATCATTGTTTTCTCATTGAAACAACTGATTCATTCTGGAAATAGTTTCAGAGAATCCTTCAAAAGTACTGGCCCCAGCCCACTCTTCCCAGAACATAAATCAATAATCTGTGGATACAGCACAAAATCAGTGCCTTCAGAATCATTTTGAGGTTTAAACTCTAAAATCTCTTCAGAATATGAAGCATCTTTTCATTTTACCAGAAACAGCTATACAGGAAGGTTTAAGAGCATGCACCAAACCCTGGCTAAGCCCAATAAATTACCCATTTCCAGAGTAAATGATATAGGAAAAGACGTGTAAGTTTTTGTTTCTTTTTAACAGGCATTTCTGCAGAAATAGACTCACTTTTACCAGCAAAAATTCCCCAAGGATAGGCACAGCTTTCTGGTTAGGCAGAGGGGCATTCTCTGCTCTTTTTCTAAAGATGGACAAGAACAGCTCTCTCTTTCCCAGCAAGGACACTCCAACTCCTGCAGAGGATGCATCTAACCTGTGGTCCATGGTGGCTGTAGGGACTGCACTAGTGGGTCTCAAGGAAAAAATATGAGTGGTCCAAGGAACGAGTTTTTGGGCACAGCAGAGTCACCCACCTATGGTGGAGGCATTTTAGCAGCCTGCTACAGTGGTTAAGGCTGTTTGACAAATTTCTTCTTTTTGTGGCTGAAAGAAGGAAGAACCAAAGAATCAGTTAGGCTGTTTCATAGTTAAGCTGGAAAAAGTACATGATTCTCAGGGAAGCATGGCAGCAATAATCAGTAATACAGGTAAAGTGTAAAAATGTAACTTTTTCCCCATTAAAGCAAGTAAAATTTATTTTACAAAATTGCTGCAACCCCCAAAAGTAAAATAGCACAAGTTTTACCACAGAAAATTTTGTTTAATGACAGTTTTAACACCTTTTTACCACAAAAGTAAAAAAGTAACTCTCCCATTTACAATTGTTCAAGTTGTGACAGTCATTAAAACACTTTCTCATAGCTTAATTAAGTTTTTTACATACAAAGTAAGTTTTCTGTCATAAAAAGTAAAGTGGAAGGTTTTTCCCCAAAGAAAACTTATCTGCTAAGCAATGGAACAGCCTTAGCCAACCAATTTTCCAAAGCCCACAGAGGAGCTCCCTCCAACAGCAGAAAAGTTCTGAAGGGCTTGGCTTAAGCTGACAATGGTTTGGGTGAATGAAGGATGCCCCTGAAAGCTTTGGAAGCTGGACGGCAGTTATAAGCTTAGTAGGCTATATCCCATACAGCTTAGGCTACTGTGGCAGTGATCCTTAAGAACATACAGTGTTACTCATTGCTTTGACTTCTGCAAGAAGAGTATATGAGTTAAAAATCTTATGATAATTTAATGTTATCTAATATTTTACAAGGACAGAGTAAGATTAAATCCTTTATGCCTAAAGTGGTTTCAGAGTTTACCTTGAATACGACTATACAGCTCCTTGTTTTCTGCTAAGAACTAAAAAGTAGGGGAGAAAGAATTTTACACACTTTGGTTAACCACAGGCAACTCAGATGCTACATACACAGGACACACCTGGAAGTATCATTAACTGTTCATGTCCTATGAAGGTAAGAAAAAGGAATGGTCGGTGTCTAAACAGACAATTTCTAAATGGCTGTCACATGCTATTACTTTATGTTATTCTCACCATAACAAGACCTTCCAGGTAGGGTCAAAGCCCACCACTCAACCAAGGCTTTAGCTACTTCTGTGGTGTTTTAGAAAGGAATGGAGTCTAGAAGCATAACAGAAGCAGTAACCTGGTTATCTGTGCACATTTTCAACAAGCAATACAAATCAGACACTTTCTCTAGGTCCACAGCAGGTTTTGCTAGGACCATTTTCTTGGGGCTTCTAAACTCTGATCCCCCTTTCTATCCAAGCTCTGGTGTTCAACTCGCATAGCTTAGACTATTGCAACAATGACCAAGTGATGAACACAACAGTTCTACAAGTGAACTTACCATGAAATTAGATGTTCAAATTGATCACTGCTGCAGGGCCCCTTATTTTATTATGTTTGATGCCAGGGTTTGGATAGTCTTCTTTTTCCCTTGCTCCAAATACTTAACGCAAATTTAGCTAGCAGGCCATTAGCCCCCTTTACTTGAAGCTAAGAAAGCTCTGAAAGTTTGTCACCCTAACCACTGACTTTATATTGCTCTTTGGAGCTCTTTAGCAGTTTGGGTACATGGAAGGTGTCCTCAAGATTTGGAGGCCAACAGTTTGTCATATCCTTGGCAGGACATAGCCTGTATAGGCTACTGTAATAGTGATATATTCAAACATCTACTATTACGGTAAGTTTACTTGTATAATAATACTTCCATGATAAACTACATTTCTGCAGTCCCTGGAAATAAACCAGAATATAAATACATACCACCTATTTCTTGATTACTTTAATTTAATGTAAAATGCACAGACTGATTAACATGAAAGACACTTCTTAGGTTTCATCATTCCTGACTTAACTTTTCCACCTACCTAACCCAGGCATTCCCATCAACTTGACCTCCACTACCACAATCTCATCTACCAGGCTTTACTACCAACAGTTTGGTCACAAATGAAAAACAAATTGCAGGAGTGCAAACGTTAAACCAAACTGCAAATCTTAAACAAAGAAGAATTCTGGAATAAGCAGAAGAAATACTTGACTTAGGTACTATGGTAACAAAAAATGTATAGCTCAGTACTACAGTAACATTCTTAACTTCATTGCAAACATTACATACAAAGCTTGTCAAAATGCCATGGGTTCAACATTCAAAAGGGCTGCTGGTTTCTATCATAGGCAGAGCTAGGGTGGCTGCATTTTCTAGGAGAACAGGGATGAAGCATCCTTAGGTTATACTTTCAGGGCCACCTGGGAAGACAGGCCTACATCAGTTGGTGGTTGGAGATGCAGGTGGCCTGACTCCAAAGTTAGAATGTCACTATCCTGTAGTGAACATGTTCAACGGTAGTATGTGACAAGCAGACAGAACCCACTACTGACACTGCTACAACCTTGCACCTGTCTGACAAATCTGTGACAAGCAGACAGAACCCACTACTGACATTGCTACAACCTTGCACCTGTCTGACAAATCTCCTGCAACAACAATTCTGCAAGCCATCTTGGGTTCCCATTTCCTGGAACACTTCTCTCACTGAGAATGTAAGAGCCTACATGACAGAAGGCTTTCTACAACCTTGATATGTATGAAGCAGCGTGGAGGGTAAGTAGGACAGCTGTAATATTAATGAGCTGCTACATTCAAGGGTTGGGGACAAGAAAAGAACAGTTTTGTGTATATGTGTTGGGTGGAGGGGAGAAATACTGTACTTCCAAAACTACTTTAATGAACTGCAGGTCTTATAAAGGGACTGACATACCAGTTCCCAAGCTAATTATAAGCCTGTTCTGGTACATCAGTCTACTCCATGGGGTCTAGGCTGTACAGGGAAAGTGCATCTGCACATCATTTGAGACTGGGACCAGTATGCAGGCTAAATTATTTGAGCAGAGATGGAAAACACAACAGTTATTTTGTATGCCAACCACAGGGCAAAAATAAACTGCAAAGACAGTGCCATCATAAGCCTGTTCACAGCTATTACATAAGACAAAGGCAGTTACAAGTATCCTTTACTGAAATACTTACAGTGCTGTTGGCTTTTTAATCCCACTAATGACATCTTCGAAAATCATCATGCCTTCATCCAGTAGGAAGGATAATGAAACGCCTCGGGCTTGCAGAGTAGATGCAATATTCTTGGCTCCAACCAAACCTTGTATCTATGGTAAGAAACCTGACTACATTACAGGGCAGTTATGGTGTCCCATCATCTAATAAATTATGTTTTCTCATCAAATGCATTTGTAAAGACCATCTATATTAACCCCTGAATGTCTGAATCAAATGTCCACAAAGTATACTAAATCAGCATCTCCTAGTAACTACATTCTTCAACATGTAATATTAGAAAAGCAGAACTTTTATTTCAAATAGTCCTGTTATTTTATGTTACTTTAGGCAAAATATATAAATACGAAAATAACAGGCTATTTTAGCTGGCATTAAAAGTAATTGTGGAACAAATGTGAATTACCTAAAACAATGTACTGGTGTAACAGCAGGATATAGAAACTAAATAGAAAGGAAAAAAAACTTCAAGGTGTTTATAAATTATATTCTACTGTAACTAAGCATGCTAGGTTTACTTATCCCTTACCCTCATTAAGAAAGGCCTTCAGTTACTATAAAACTGAGCATGGGCGACTGTTGACAAATTAGAAGTTATGTACTCACCATAACGTTACATCTGAGTAGGTGTATTCATTTGTCTGCAACCTGTGGGTTATGGATCCGATATCGGATCCGAACCGGCATGGTTTATCAGCTATGGATCCGAGCTCTCAGCTCCTCCCCTCAACCATAATGCCCTGCTCTCCCTACATGACCTCAGATCGAGTTTGCCAACAGCATGAACACCCTGAAAAGGGTAACACATCATATGCAGGAAACCGAAAAGGCCAGGGGGATAGGAGGGCGGGATGGTTGCAGACAAATGAATACACCTACTCAGATGGAACGTTATGGTGAGTACATAACTTCTAAATCTGAAGTAGGAGATTCATTTGTCTGCAACCTGTGGGACAGAGTCCCCAGCTACCTGAACCTTGGGCGGCCATCATGGAAGGATATTCCGGAGCACCGCGGAGCCAAAGGATGCTCTACCCCTAGATGTAACATCCAACTTGTAGTGGGAAATAAAGGTATGAGATGAAGCCCAAGTGGCTGCTGCACAAATATCATCTAGAGGAATCCTAGCCTTAAAGGCGGCCGAGGTAGAGACTGACCGGGTTGAATGGGCATGTACACCCTCCGGTGCGGGCCTTCCAGAAGCTTGATAAGCCAATAAGATACATTGTGAAATCCAGCGAGATAATGAGACTTTAGAAATTGGCTTGCCCAAATTAAATTTAGCAAAGGAAATGAACAACTGGTCGGATAGCCTATGACCAGCCGTCCTGTTTAGATGAAGCTTGTATTCACCCTTGTTTTGATATTTAGGAAAGAAAACAGGGAGGTTAATAGATTGATTAATGTTTGCTTCAGAAGCTACCTTAGGAAGAAAGGACGGGTTGGTCCTGAGGTAAACACGGTCCGGATGAAAGACCAAGTAAGGAGGTTTAGCTGATAATGCTTGAAGCTCTGAGACTCTCTTGGCCGAAGTAATGGCTACTAAAAATGTGGTCTTGAAAGATAAGAATTTCAGATCTACCGTAGCCGCCGGTTCGAAGGGGGGGGGGCGGTCAAGGCCTGGAGGACTAAAGAAAGGTCCCAAGGAGGAACCGCTTGCTTTACAGGGGGCCTGATAAGGAAAGTACCTTTTAGGAAAATCTTACACAATTTGGCAGACATCAGAGGACTGGAGTCATGACCAATATGATAATGAGAAATTGCCGCAAGTTGTACTTTGACCGTGGAACTGCTGGCACCATCATTAAAAAGAGAGGTTAAGAAGTCAAGCACCAAAGGGAGAGGAACTGTGAAGGGGTTTAGGCCTTGCCGCTCTGCCCACAAAGAGAACCGTTTCCACTTACTGCGCTAGACTTTCCTAGTGGATGGCTTATGAGCTGCCACCAGGATGGCCTTAACAGGGGACAAAATACCGGGAGTCCTGATCAGGAGTGGAACTGGAGCAGCCAAGCGGTTAGCTTCAGGTTGTCCAGATTCGGGGGAGATAAGCGGGAAGGATGAGATATCAGATCCGGAATGGGATCTAGAATCCAAGGAGGATTCACTGAGTGAGACCTTAGGAAAGGGAACCAGATCTGTCGAGGCCAAAATGGAGCAATGAGAATCATTCTGCACCCCAACCGAGAGGCTTTCTGAAGAACTTGGAGCATCAGAGGCAAGGGGGGATAAGCATACAGAAGACCGGGTGGCCAAGCATGCACCAGAGCGTCTCTTGGGGCACCTCCGGGAGGAGGTATTAGAGCGAAAAAACTGTCGCACTTGGTGTTTGAGGGAGACGCAAAAAGATCGCAACAAGGAGTTCCCCACCGTGCGAAGATGCATTCCGCTACCTGAGTATTGAGAGACCACTCGTAAGGGGTGAGAATGGTGCGACTGAGTTTGTCCGCTAGGATGTTGGACCGACCCAGAATATGCATTGCTATGAGAAAGCGGTTGGTGGAGATTGCCCATTCCCACACTCTCATGGCTTCTCGACAAAGAGGGTAAGACCTGGTTCCTCCTTGTTTGTTGATATACCAGACAACAGACATGTTGTCCGATTGAATCGCAATTGTTCCCAAGGGAAGAAAGGCCTGAAGTGCTAGCAACGCTAGGAGCACTGCTCTCATCTCTAGAACATTGATATGCAGTGAGGTCTCTGAATCGTTCCACGTGCCTTGGACCGTCCGGCCTGCAAAATGCCCCCACCCGAGGCGGAGGCGTCCGTGGTCACCGTGGCGAGAGGGGGAGAGGCACAAAAGGGGCGGCCTCCGTGGAGATCTGGAGAGTGTAGCCACCACAGGAGGGACCGCTTGCAAGCCTTGCTGATCGCAATGGGATGATGCATAGGAAGAGCAAGATACGACCACTGAACTAGGAGTGTCCATTGAAGGATGCGCATATTGAACCTGGCGACAGGAAGAAGCGCTATCGCTGCCGCCATGGACCCTAGGGCCCTCAGGACCAACTCCGCCGGAACTGAGCTTGAGTGGAGAATGGCCCGCACCTGGAGCTGCAGGTTTTGAACTCTGTCCGCAGTGAGGAAGGCTCTCAATCTCCTCGTGTCTAACCTGGCACCTATAAAATCTATGAACTGCGTGGGTGCTAGGTTGGATTTTTTTGTGTTTATCGTGATGCCCAGACGAGGAGCAAGATGGAGAAAGGAGTCTCGCGCCAGGAGAAGTAGATGCTTTGTTGGGGCGGTGAGAAGCCAGTCGTCCAGGTAGGGAAAGACCTGCACTCCCTGAAGCCTCAGGTGGGCCGCTACCACTGCTAATACTTTGGTGAACACCCTGGGGGCTGTGGTGAGACCAAAGGGAAGGACCCGAAATTGGTAGTGACTGGCTCCCAGCCAGAAGCGGAGAAACCTCCTGGAGCGCCTGTCCATTAGTATATGGTAGTACGCATCCTTGAGGTCTATGGAGCACATCCAGTGGTTTTCTCCCAGCAGGGGGAGAATAGACTGCAATGTAACCATTCGGAATTTCTCCTTGGGAACTGCCAGGTTCAAGAGAGAAAGGTCTAAAATTGGTCTTAGATCCCCCGTCTTTTTTGGCACTAAAAAGAACCTGGAGTAGAACCCTGATCCGATCTGGTCTGGGGGGACGGGCTGGATGGCTCTTTTCTTTAGCAGATGGCCAATTTCTGCCAAAGCAGCCTCCCACTGACCGGGTGGAACGTCGGGGAGGGACTTCAATTTTGGCATGTGACGGAAAGGGATACGGTATCCTCTGGATATGATCTGGAGGACCCAGCGGTCTGATGTTATGGACTCCCATGCCGCTAGGTGCTCCGAAAAACGTCCCCCGACTGCCTCCAGAGTGGAGCAGCCGGGCAACCCTTCAGGGCTGCTGCGCGGGCCGTTCAGAGAAGGGTTCTCTGGACCCGAAGTTCCTGGGAGCCCCTCTGCCCCTAGGGCGGCGTCCTCCCTGTCCTCCTCTGCCACAGAAGGAGTGGTTGTCCGGAGCAGGCTGGGATTGCTGCGACTTCCAGAACCACATCTTCTTCTGACCCTTTTGGTTCCTAGAATAGGGCCTCTGGGGTACAGAGAAGCGGATTCCGACGGCAGACAGCGTCTTCCCGTCCTTTTCGCTCTGGGTCAAGGTGTCACGAACTGTTTTGCCAAAGAGGGCAGAACCATCGAAAGGGGCGTTCGCAAATGACGCCTTGAAGTGCTCCGTGAAATCGCAATGACGGAGCCAGGCCTGACGTCTAGTAACTAGGCCTGCCCCTGCGGCTCTAGCGGCACCTTCTGTAGCATGGGACAGTAGCCGCATAGAGGTATTAGTGACGGACCTGAGAGTGGCCATACGGGTGAAGTGCAGCACTTTGTCCTCCTCCGACATGGACTCTGGGGGGGATGCAGCGTATTCTTTTATAAGATCGCGCTGCATCCTAATCACATGTGCCAGGTAGTTCAGCGCCCTCACTGAGAAGGTCGCTGAACTAAACATCCGCTTCCCCAAGTGGTCCATCATCCGAGACTCCTTGCTCAGGGGATGGACTGAGGGACTCTCCAGAGCAAGTTCCCTCTTGGTGGCAGCCGCCGTCAACATGGCATCTACCGGAGGCCCCTTACTCCAATGGGCACAGTCAGCTGGGGGACTGAGAATACGGTCGGGCCTTTTTGGGATTGGCTCCACGGTGTCCGGTTCCTTCCACGCCCTGGTGGTAATGAGGTCCACCAGGGGGTCGGCAGGAGGGGACACCCAAGAGGTAGACGGGCCCGCTTCAAATGCCTCCAAGAACACAGACTCGTCCGAGGAAGACTTGGGGGCAGACCACCCCCCCCTTATGCGGAGCATTTCCATGATGTCTCCAAATGAGACATCCTCAGGGGGTGATCTTGGGGAGCCTTCCCCTTCCTCCAAGTCCGTGTCTTCTGTGAGAGACTCGGGGGAGTCAATGTGCCTCCTTTTGCACGTATGTTTGCGGGGAACATCCTCCGGGGGGCTGTCAGAGGACTCCTCGCAAACAGCGACCTGTTCCAAGGGAACAGCTTGGGGCAAAGGAGCGGGCTGTCCCAAGGGCCGGATGGTGGAAGCCTGACCCAGTACAGATGGAGAGCTGGACGGAGCCGAAGCAAGTGCCGGGGGTCCGGAGACCCTCAACAGGGCCTTCTCCTCTACATCAAATGCCGAAGGGGAGCCGACCTCGACCAATGGATCCGACAATAGGCTCCCCCTCGGATCCGAGGAGTGGATCGGAGCCGGCGCCGAAGCACTCGGATCCGAAGGGACAGTGCGCTCCGACACCGACCGCGCCGAAGGAGCACTAATCCCCCCGGATCCGAAGCTCGGATCCAGGCTCCGAGAGGTCGGATCCAAAGCACTCGTGGGCAGGGTCGGATCCGAAGTACCAAGTACTATCGGCGCCGACCCACCCCGCCCGGCTGCTCGGCTCCAACTGCTCGAACCCGGGTAGCGGACCGGAGAAGGAGAAAGAGGTTTAAAGAAAGGTCGAGCTCCCCAGAGGGGAGGCAAGAGCACTCCCATCTGCATCTGGGCCTGGATGAACCTTCTCATCATCCGTCCAGATCAGCGCCTGACAGGCTATAGGTTGATCTCGACGAGGCTACCGAGGTAGGCCTTGAGTGCCTCCTGGATAGCCTCGACGGAGATCGGGTCTCCTCCTCCTCAGGTCCCGGTGAAAAACACACGGGTGACCGGAGCCGAGGAGGGGGAGAACCAGCAGACAAGGAGGCCGGAGGAGAAGCCCGCTTGGCAGGCGGGGCCGAAACAGAGGTCTCGGCCCGCCGCTTATGGTGCTTCTCCCTCCGGTCCCTCTTTCTAGCCTCCCTCTCCTCCGAACCACTACAGGGAGGTTGAGTCCCAGGAGGAGGAGGTGGAGCCAGGGAGGAGGGAACCGTCGAGACGGCTCCCCCCGAAGGAGCGGAGGCCGGAGCCGAGTCCGGGGGCAAAAGTCCCGCCAGGACAAGCTTAGACCTCCGCTCCTTCAATGCCCTGGGGTTGAACCCTGCACAAATGGAACCTCCAGATGTGAGGTGTTCAACCCCAAGGCATCGAACGCACCGAGTGTGGCCATCAGCAGGGGAAAGCTTATGGCCACACTCGGAGCACTTAGAGAAAACAGCTTTAGGTTGCTCAGACATCCTAAAAGCTAAAGAGTTACTTAAACTAAAAGAGAAAAAGTAAAAGTAACCAAACACACACAACAGGCCCAAACACACACTACGCTACCAGCGAGGGGAGGGAAACTAAGTAAAAACAAATTTAAATCACTAAACAATTATAACTATCAAAAGAGGAACCTAAACTTTCACTCAACTTTCACAAAAATTTTAAATTTTAACAATATAAAACTTTAAAAACACCACTTAGCTGAAGAGCTCGAGAACACTAATCTGGTCACCAGCGCGGCAAACTAGATGGGTGAGGGGAGGAGCTGAGAGCTCGGATCCATAGCTGGTAAACCATGCCGGTTCGGATCCGATATCGGATCCATAACCCACTGGTTGCAGACAAATGAATCTCCTACTTCAGATACATATTTTGAATAATCATATAACTTTCTACTCTTACAGCAGTAGGCCAACCAAGATACAATCACTAGTGCACAGTTTAAACATAATGGACAAATAGTGATGCAATTTCAACCCCTGATGAAGTCAGTTCAAAAAAGCTTTTGTTAAACTTAGGAATAACTCCAGCACAAGTCCTGATATGATCTTAGAACTGTCTCAGAAATGCTTTATGCACATTGACTCCTATCCTGTTACACATTTTAAAGCATCTATTCTTAAGAGTTATGTTCCATCATTACTGAAAATGGGATAAACTGGACTTCCCAGTTCAGAAAAGGGGAGTCTAGACTGCTGTTGGCAACTACTGAGTCATTAGCCTCTCTCACTGGCAAAATGTTAGAATAGACATTGTAAAAATCTTACTCTCAACAAATGTTGTGTCTACTGATCTGTCTCAGCATGGGTTTATAAAGAAGAGATCATGCCTTACCAAATTATTCGATTTTACAGTGATGCACTGGTTCAACGGTTACCAGTGGAGGTTACCTTTAGTACCATGGTATTATACATGGGCTTAATATTCTGTGAACTAATTACAATGTTAAGGATAATCAACAGTCACCATGACATAACATTGTGTTTGAAAACTAGTTTATTCCACTACATGTGCGCCATTCCTCAGGGGGTCATTTCTGGGTCCCACATTACTTAACATCTTTATGACCACCACTGCTAGCATTGTGCACTACCAAAAGTAGTAAGGTTATTATCGCAGCATGACGAACAGCATACAATGCAGAAAGTACTTATACTTATTACATGCACTGTCCACTGTTAAGACCATAGTATTTAATATTAAGAGATATGGCACAATGCATTTTGGCAAAAATAACAGTTTATATCCCTGTGCAAGCAATCACAATATTATCAACATAGCAGATTATCACAAGCAGTAAGGAGTTTTGTTGACGATAGGTTTTTGTTTAAATTTAACATCTCTCCAGCCACTCTGGTGGCTTAGAGGGTTAAAGCCCTGACTGCTACCCAGGTGACCTGGGTTCAATTAGGAACTTGGGCATTTGATTGAGTTGCCTGGGAAGATGGGATATTCCCTATCCTCGGGGGAGGGTACATGCTGATGTCTCTCCAGGTGAGTGCTACTGGAGGGTGGTGCTCAGGGAAGTTGGATGCCAGGCAGGAGGGGCAGGATAAATTGTCAGTGCACACCCCTTAGGGCCTAGTGGGGGTGGAGTACATCATAGTTTTTTATACTCATCCAGTTATAGATCGTGTTAGGCATGTACAGAAAGGGACATGGGGATTTTTGCTCACTCATGAAGCTCAGCTCATACTGCCATTGAAGAAATTCAGCCCTCAGACAGACTGTGAACGGGCTTATTGGGTGGGCAGAATAACCAGGGAAAAACAGTGGTTCTGAATGAAAAAATATACATCTTCCATATCTTCACGAGATGCTACTTTTGTGACAAGTAATGTATTTTAAAGCCATTTCATTAAAGGAAGCAACATTTGTCTTTCGACTGTAGTACTCTTTCTGTGAGGTCCCTTATCGAACATGCACCTTTCTGTATGTATTCTGCCAAGACTTTCAAACTGCAGGAGTTCAATTTTTTTTTACCAAAGAAATAACAGAGTAAGGGCTGCTACCTGCTCCAAAGCAATGAACAGCAAATTATACAGTCTATTATGACCTGCTCAGGGGCGACTTCATTACTATATTCAAATTTGCTTTTGACGAAGGTCGAAATATTTGTTAATGCAGAACATACTGTTTGTAAAGATCTCCACATAAACAACCAAGGGCATGACATCCAAAACTGTGCTAGGATATTAATTTGGGAAACTGTAAACAAATTTAAAAATCAGATTTTTCTCCTTACAGAGGAAGAAGATTGTAGAAATATACTTCTCTCTACATTATTAGCTCTACAAATGCATTTTTTAAACTTATAAACTTAGGTGACATAAAATTCCTTGCCTAATTGCACAATGCATGACAGGGAACCAAAAAGAATATTTATGAGAGCGCTAAATTCTAAAAGCCCCACCTTTAACACTTCTATTGCAGGCATTATGTACATGCAAACAAAAGGCAGCCCAGCTATCTTCAATATATTTTTCCCTGGAGGAACACATTTTTTTTTGATGAAGTACATGCTAAGGAGGAAATGCCAAAGTTTGCCCAGCAAAAAGTGAGCTGTGAAACAGGAGATTCTGCTTCTTGTTCTTCTGGTAATAAAGAACACACAGAGACTGCATCAGTGAAACCTTTTCCAGTGTTCAAAGGAAAATGTTTAAGAGTAGGAAAAAAACACAAAACTCGATTAGAAGAATTGAGAATAAGTTGGAAACAATCTTAATTGCATAACTGCAAAATAAGGGGAATCCCACAGAACAAGAGAAGGAGCAACTGCAGAATGCTAAACAGAAAATAAGGATTACTTCGATAATATGCATGAGTTTTTTGATAATACCAATAGGGCACAAAAACTTTTAGCACAACGAATCACACAACAGAAAGTAGAAAGGGCCGTCACTAATCTTAGGAAGCCTATAACAAGAAAGCTAAGAGATCCTGTAGAAGTATTAGAAATATTTTGGAAATTCCATGAAAGTCTGTACAAAGCAGAGACATATGGAAATCAATGAAGGTACAAATGTAAATGTTCATGGAAGAATTAAACATGCCAAGGTTGGTGGCAGAGGAGGCTCAATTATCAACAGTTAGGATAGGAGGAGAGGAGATAAAAATGGTAATGTATAACCAATCTACAGGAAGGTTCCCAGGAATAGATGGTATTTCCGTAGAAACCTGGAAGCTTTGGAGGGAAAAAAAATGATAAAGATCTGGAAAGTTTTGTTTAACAGTATCTTAAGAGGAGAAGTATCAACATCATGAAAGAAAGCGGTGGAAGCTGTAATACCTAAAGAGGGTAACGATCCATCAGATCCGGCTTCATACAGGCCCATTGCAATACTAAACCATGCTTATAAAGTGGTTATGTCTACGATGGCTAAAAGAATGGCAAAAGTGATATCAAAATTGATAGATATGGATCAACTCTTTCTTTACCGAAACTATTCAATCCCTAGCTAGACAAATGAACACCAACAACTATTACCCTCCAAACAAACCAGCTAACTCTTCTTACAACTTCTCACTAAATCCTATATCTACTTCTTACATCTACAGACTCATCCACAAACTAAAACCTTGTACCCCTTCAGCTGACAAGCTCCCTTCCCTTTTTCTCCAAAAAGCAGCCAAAGAAATTGCATATCCTATAACCATACTCATAAACACAACTATCCTAGAAGGATCCATCCCAGACATCTGGAAAGTCTCTCATATTATTCCACTACATAAAGGTGGTAACTCTATTGACTATTCCAACTTTAGACCAATTGCTCTCCTCTCACCCTTAGCTAAAATCATGGAGAAATGTATTCACCAGCAACTAGTACACTATCTCTCTCTACACAACATTATAGCACACTGTCAGCATGGCTTTCGACCTCATCACAGTACCACCACTGCCCTTCTTTCCTTTATAGAAACTATTAACAAAAATTGCAACAATAATCTTCTCTCTTCTGCTCTTTTCATTGATCTTTCAAAAGCATTCGACATGGTCAACCACTCTCTTTTAGCAAACATTCTTGAATCTCTCTCATTTGATAACCTAGCCATGAAATGGTTTAGATCATATCTTAGCAACAGACAACAAGCAGTTATATGGGAAAACCATATCTCTTCCCTTTTGCCTATTTCCATCGGAGTTCCTCAGGGCTCCATTCTTGGTCCACTTCTTTTCTCCCTCTTCATTAATGATCTTCATTCTGCAATCCCACAAGCAACCTGTATTCAATATGCAGACGATTCGACCCTTATTTGCACTGCTCCATCCACTACAGAACTGATCTCACTAACCCAAAATATATTCAGGACAGTTGAAACATGGTTCTCCCAACGGTTCCTCCTACTCAATGCCAAAAAAACTAAACTTCTCCTTTTTACACCCACCACTCGGACCCCCCCACTAGACTTCTCCATCTCCTCAGACAATGACACCATCATCTCACCTGATTCGACAACAAAATTGCTAGGAATTACCACCGACAATAAACTCTCTTTCGATCAGCACATTAACAATACCATCAAGTTAGTTAACAGAAAAATGGGATCCCTATATCGAATTAAACCCTTTCTAACACCATCTACTAGAGCCAAAATTGCCCAATCCCATCTTCTATCTACTCTACTATATGCCTCCACTATTTATACCAACCTTAGGAAAAGCAATCTCAATAAACTCACAACATGCTATAATAATATTGCCCGCTTCGCCACTGGTAACCCCTTCAGAACCCACCATTGTCTCAACTTAAAACTACTAGGCTGGCTTGAACTCCAAAACTACCTGCTTATTCCTCAACTCTCTACTGCCCATAGTGTACTATATCAACCTGACAAGACCCCTATTCTCTCTCAACTGATAATCCCTTACAATAATCTCAACTCCCTTCGCTCCTCCCATAAAATCATGGCCAGATCAATCAAGTCCAATAACTTTGCAGGTGACTGTCTTTTCACTAATACAGTAGGAAAAAAATGGAATCTTCTACCTAGTGACATAACTCTGACTACATCTTTGCCTCTTTTCAAACAGAAAATTAAACTGTACTTCCAAAACCACTGGCTTTGTTCCTGCAGTACACCTGACTAATTTTTATTCACTTTTCTCACTCTTTCTACTCCTCTACTCTTTTCCTCTCTACCCTAACTCCTACTCTGATTTACTACTTTTAGCATTTTTAAAGTTTTACACATTCTCTGTAAATTGTTGGCTTCTACTCTGATTTACTACTTTTAGAATTTTTAATGTATTATATATTTTCTGTAAAACTGTTGGAATCTAGAATTTGTACTTTTTTCACTTTTCAGAAATTTATCTCATTACTCTGTATATCTTTCATACATTTGTTCTTAAATTCCAACAAGCCATATCTTATTGTAATTTTTTTTTTTGTTATGCATGTACCAGTAGATAGTGGAGCTTTTCTCCTCGGGCCTCTGCTGAAAATGGACTTGTATCCAGCCAGACCAGCCCGGTCAACAAATGTAAAATAAAAATAAAAATAAAAAAAAATAAAAAATAAATAAAATGTGGTTTTGTGGAGGGAAAGCAAACATTTGACAACATTAACAGAATGATCTAGAGGGAAGTAGAATGTAAGAAAATACCACTGTTGTTGGTGGGTCTTGATGCAGAAAAAGCATTTGACAGAGTAGGCTTGGACTTTATGAGCAGGGCAATGGAAGCATTTACATCCTCTGATAAAATTAGAAGGTTGATTAGGAGGATATATAACTGATCAGAGGTGAAAATTAAAGTGGCTGGATTCCTCTCTGATAATTTCTACTTGAGCAATGGAACCAGACAGGGGTGTCCTCTTACCCCTTTGTTATTTTCATTATATTTAGAACCACTGGTAAAGAAGATATGGGAGTCTGAAATTCAAGGATATAATTGGTATGTTAGTCATGAAAAGCTGGCGCTTTTTGCAGATATTATTTTACACCTGATAAAACTAGAATAGGACATTATAGTGTTGTGGAACATTTTGAGACAGCCAAATCATTTCAGGATACAAAATTAATGAAGCTAAAACAAAGGCAATAGTGGTAAATTATGTAACCACACAAGAATTGGTTCAGCAATATGATAAAATGAAGTATTTAGGAGTATGGATTAAAAATTACTCCCATATGGCAGCTAAGGATATGTTGGAAAATACTTCTTTTGGCTTTTCCCGGGTAGGGGTCACCACAGTGGATCACCTGTTCGCTCATGATTGGCAGTGGAGTTTTACAGCGTTGAATTGCCAGCCCGGCGCCCAACCTTCCACGGAAGGCACACACACACACACACACACACACACACACACACACACACACACACACACACACACACACTCATGCCTAGGGCCAATTTAGAGTATTCAATACACCTACAACATGTCTTTGGGATGTGGGAGGAAACCGGAGCACCAGGAGGAAACCCATGTGACCACAGGAAGGACATGCAGACCCAACACAGAAGGCACCCGTGCCTAGGATCGAACCAGAGAACCTCTTGCTGTGAGGCAGTAATGCTAACCGCTGCACCACTGTGGCTGCCCATGTTGGAAAAGACTAAAAAAAAGATAATACAAAAACTAAGGAATTAGAAGCTCTGTTATATAGATATGGCTAGTAAGATACAAACAGTTAAAATGTTTTTAGTCCCTTTAGTCTTGCACACAGGTCAGGCATACTTTTATCAATCAGAGGAGAAATTGTGGATAGCAATTAATAAAGAGCAGAAGGATTTCATCTAGGAGGGGAAGATGGCAAGAGTCAAGCGGGATAAGCTGATTCTTAAAATAGAACTGATTGGATTGGGATTACCCAATCTGAAGGGGTATTTCAGAGCTACACAGTTAAGACTCCTATACACAGCACATGCAGAAACCCATAATTCAAAGTGGAAAGGGATGGTAATGAAATAGGGGGGGGGGCTCAAGAAACATGGAAAGACTGGGATTTTGGATGCAGTCCTTTAAGGAGAATAACAATAATCAAAGAGAATATTATATTAATAAAGTAGCAAAAGTATTCTAAGAACCAAGCCAACACAGGAATGGAGAAAGGAGATACTGCTGATAGGGATGACTGCAATTAGGGGTACAGACAATAGGAAAGGGGGGACTGGAATTTATTGGAAAAACTGGCAAAGGAACCATGGCATTGTGAGTAAATAACTAGAGAGGGAAAGGTAAAAGAATGTGAAGATGGCAAGAATTTATTTGGACTGCAAGTTAGAGATTGCCTTCCCCATCAAGGACTGATATCAGAGTATACGCAGAGAGAAAGAAATAGAAGGGTCCTAAACAAAAGACTAGCACTGGTAGGGTTTTTAGTGGAATCTAGAACAGAAGTTGCTGCTAAAAAAGGAATAATTAGAACAGCATACAAAATATTGCATGATAAGTATAAAATCAATCAGGGGAGGTTATAATGGATTGGAAAGAGACTGCATAAGCAATTCACAAAGAAACAATTGGGAGATGTATGTTTGTCTCCCAAATATGCAACAAAATCTAGAAGATTTAGGATTTTTGCTTGAAAATGTTTACATGGATATTTGTACACCCCAAGTACACTCCAGAGAATTTTTCCTCGGATAGAGAGCAAATGTTGAGGTGTGATGCAGAAGAAAGACGTAATTCGGAATTTATTTTCAGGGAGTGTAATGAGGTGGCAAACTTTGAAGATTCACTGCAGACTACTCTATCAGAGAAACTGGGTGAGAAAATTGTTGTAACAAGGGAAATTATAGTTCTGAGCTATGACACAGAATCGGAATTGCCTAGACATAGTAAGGCCTTGCTGAGTCTAATTATGGTGGCTGCCAAAAAGAACTACTAGAAAACGGAAATCTAAGTCTAAACCAACTGCACTACAAGTAGTGAATGCAGTAATGGAAATAAAACAACTGGAATTGGGATCTTTTGAAAAGGGTAGGAGCAAATTTCATACAAAAAAATGGGAATTGTGTGAACAAAACATACAGGGGAGGAATGAGATATAAAAGAAGGCATGATTTGAATGAGCTATGTAATGTTTGACTGACAATGATTGGGTAGATTATAAGTGATGAATAATGTTTGTAACTCGAGTTATGTCAATATGGTCTGTGATGTAAAATTCTTGCAACAGGGCTATGTCAGTATGGTTTGTTTTCATTTATGTAAATGTCTGTGTCATAAGTGATAATTTAATAAAGATGCCTCTTGTTATAAAAAAAAAAAAAAGATCTACTTCCAGTGTCGTGGTCATCCAATGGACTGTCAGCACGTTATCACTAAGAACACTATTTAAAACAGATGCATCAGCATTTAAATGTGATACAGACATACAATTTGTGGCACCACAACAAACCTGGTCTCATGAATCTGGCATGTGAGTGTGACTAGTACTTTTCCAGTTAAGATGCATAAAGAATGCAGACACCCTACTTACAAATGTAATTTAAGCAGAATCCTATGTCCTGTACATTCGGTGGACTGTACTGCTGCAAGTGATGACCTCAGAGCCTTGTAGACCACGTAGGCTTAAACATAGAGTGTTTGGATTATCAGAATATCCCTTGCTTCTCATTATGTACTCCTTGAGGTTCAATAAAGATTATGTGAATTTGTGCATTACCTAAACTTTACAGATACTTCCCCAAAGAATTGTCCTTGACTTCTGAAGAAAGAACTCAAACAAAAAACAAATTTTGTGTTCAATGGCATATAAAGTTTGTGTTGATTCAGCAAAGTAAAAGTAAAAATAACTTCTACGTGTATGAAACATGATCCTTTATACTGCAAAAATGACATGCACAAAACAGTAATAAAAGAAAGATGAGAAGGGAAGATGACTGCCCTTCCTTCATATGGATTACAGAAGCTCTGCCATGCCAATAATTGGAGGATATTTGTAAATGAAACATTACTATAAATTGTATACTGGAGAAAGTACAAATATGTAAGTAATCTTACCATAACATTACATGTTTGAATGATCACTGTTGCAGTAGCTTTAGCTATATAGGTTATATACTTTTTTGTTGAGTCTGTCAGCTTTTCCCAGTTAGGTGTTGCCACAGCGGAACTCCAGTCCGCTAATGATTGGTAGTTGATTTTTACGTGCAGAGTTACCAGCCCTGATGCACAACCTTCAACAAAGGTACACCCATTCACGCATGTCTCCACGGAGAAGACGCTCTAGCTGAGAATCGAACCGGACAGCGTATTACTGTGAGGTGACAATGCTACCGCAGTACCACCACCACGGGTTATATAGGTTATATGCTGCTAGGGGCAAAACAGACAGCCAGCTTCCAAAGCTTAAGGGCACCTTTCATCTGCCCAAACCATTAGTCAGAAGTGAAGGAAAAAAAAGAGTGATCGAGATGCCAAGCCCTTCACAGCTCACATGCCAATCGAGAGAGGAAGGCTAGGGCTTTAAAATGATCACTGTTAGGAAAATAAAAAAGTCCTCACCCTGGCAACAAAAGAATACCAAAATAGGGGGAAATGGAGGGAGGGAGAAGCTACTGTAGAAGTGATAATTCAAATGTCTATTGTTATGCTAAGTTTACTCACACAACTGTACTATTTTACGTCATTTGATCACTGCTGCAGTAGACTTAACTATATAGGTAGACTATCCTAGCTTAAACTGACAAGGAGGAGGAGGAGGAGGAAGGATGAAGGTCCAGGAGAGCCTGGAGAATGGTCATAGCAAAGCCTGACCTAGACCTGAAGAAAAATCTAGTTTGAAGTGCTTTGTAGAGGCATGTAAGAGGATCATGTTGCAGCTTCTAGAATAATTCTAGAACCAAACCCATTCCAAGAAAGCCACAAATGAAGCAGAGGCCCTGGTTGGGATTGCCTTTTTGTGATGGATATATCAAAAGGCAATAGCATGAGACAACCATTTGAAAATGGTCTACTTTGAGGCAGACTGTCCTTTCTCATCTTCACAAGAAAATGAAGAGCTGATCAGAATTCCTAAAAGTTTTAATTTTTTCAAGACAATATCCGAGTTATCTGTGGACCTCCCAAACATGGAGTATCCTTTTCTCCCTTGATTTTATGTTCTGGGAAGACTACAGGGAGAAGAATAGTTTGGACACCACTTTAGGCATAAATGAAAGATTAGTTCTTGAGGAAACCCTAGCTTTGTAGAAATGAGACTGGGATGATCCACCACAACAGCCTTCAACTCAAATACTCTTGTAGCAGAAACCAGAGCAATCACCAAAACTCTTTTCCTCACTAAGAACCTAAAGTTAACCTGATGAGATGGCTCAAATGGAGCAAGAGTTAATTTTTCCATGACAAATGTAAGATCTCAAGGAACAGCCACCTGTTTCCCAGGAGGCTTGGTATGCAAGAACCCTTTCAAATACATTTTCACTGGTGAATGCACTGAAAGAGGGGGCTCCATGGGCAGACATGCTGAAATGGCTGACAAGTGTACCTTGACAGAGGAGCAAGACAGGCCAGAGGATAACATCTTACACAAAGTAGAATGACAGAAACATTAACCTTAAAGTTGTCTTGGTACCAACTAGAAAATCTCTTCCATTTGCCATTATATGATTTTTCTAGTAACAGGTTTTCTTGCCTCCTTTAATACCTGCTGCACACCCACATAAAATAGTTACATGAAAGGTATTAAGACTGCTATACAGGTAGTTAGATGCAGTAGTTTGAGCTGCAATAAATCAAGCACTCCCTGTACTAACTGAATAGGCCAAGTCTACAGGGAAGCTTGTAATAACTGCCTTAGCTATTTCCAGAAGAAAGGAGAACCACTGCTGCCTGGGCCAGAAGGAAATCACCACAATGATCTTTGGAGAGTCCACCTGAATCTTCAGAATGACCTTGGATATTAGTGGGAAGGGCGGAAAAGAACACAGGAATATTTCATTCCAAGGATAATAAAAGACATCAATTTTCCACACCTTTATGCATAGAGTCCTGGAGCAGAATATTGCCAACCGATTGCTGTGGCTGGAGGCAAAAACATCCATCCGATGTGTTCCCCACAACTGGATCAATTCTTGGAAGACCTCCTGACTCAGTTTCCATAGTCAGCATCTGTCCTGGTAATGCTCAGTTTATCTGCCACAAACTTTGGCTTTGACATGATGCAAGATGGCTGTATTGTGAGACTGTGCTGAAAAGTTGCATCCCAGGTTACCATAGGTAATCTGCACAGAGGGTAACATTTGTACCTGTCTCCCGTTTGTGTATGTACCACATCACCGTGGTACTATCTGTAACCACTTGCATCAGTCCTGGAGATCATACAAGACCAAGTGTGTTGAGATCATATATGACTGCCAACATCTCTTATGTTACTGGGTTTTGATCTGACTTTTCCAGTCCAAAGACCTTGTACTTTTATCCCACTGGACACTGCTCACTAAGCAAAGTCTGATGTGTCTGCTGTTATGCACTGTGCTGGAGCTGGAAGGGAAAACAGGAAACCTGGGTTCAGATAAAATTGTTTTTTCCACCAAAGAATTTCCAATAACCCCCCCCCCCCCAAAAACTGGAATCTAGAGTGTCAGGGGATGTTGATTCTAGGGCCACAGAGATTTGAGGCACCAATGAATTTTTCTCATGTATAGTCTTGCTAAAGGAATAATGCAAATCAGATGCCATGAATCCTAGTATCCTAAGAAATTTCTTTGGTGAGACTTTTGTTTGAGTAGAGTAACTCAGGAACAGATCCATATCTAATTTTTCCTGTGAAAGAAAAGCTCCTTTAACTGAGGTATCTAGGAGACAACCCAGGAAAACAACCTTGTGAGGAGTTGAACAAGACTTCTGGATATTCTCTTGGACTACCTTTCTGTGAAGGAGAACTCTAATCCAGGTCAGAGATTCCTGGCACGTTGAAAAAGACTCTGCTAAGACAACAAGTCATCCAAATACAGTAAACTCTCAGTTAACCAGAACTCAAGCAACCAGCACTCTCAAGCAACCAGAAAAAAAAATTTGAAGGAATACAGTACAATTTTCATGTGTTGCACTTCGCCCCCGCCCCATAAAGAAAAGAAGTTATGTCTTACCATAACGTTCCTCTGTATTGTTGATCCTCGTTTAGTCATTATGCATGGGTACTGGTTCCGACCTGGGAACCCAGCTGGCCATTTTCCAAGCTCGCGTCAGCTTCAAACTCTCGAGCTAAACTCTTACCCACAATCCCCCTCTCCCTGTTACCTCAGATTGAGCTTGCAAGTCAAAGAAGGTAGAGGCTACCTCTGGTCAAATAACCTAAGAGAACCGGATGGTGAGATCCAGTAGAAAACACAGGAGGGGGAAGGAGGGAGGGTCGTAATGACTGAACGAGGATCAACAATACAGATGGAACGTTATGGTAAGACATAACTTCTTTATCTGATATTGTTAATCCTAGTTCATTTCTTACACATGGGACAGAGTCCCCAGCTACCTCTATTCCTGGGAGGCTCTCATGGAAGGACATTCCTGAGCACCATAGAACAGAAAGATGCTCTTCCCCTGGAAGCCAAATCCAATTTGTAATGATTGATGAAGGTATGAGGTGTAGCCCAAGTTGCAGCTGCACAGATGTCATGTATAGAAGCTCTGGCATGGAAGGCAGCAGAAGTTGCCACCGACCTTGTTGAATGAGCTTTCATGGCAGTAGGCAACAAGATATTACGTTGTGTATAAATAAAGGTCACACAGTCCTTCAACCATCTAGCTAATGTGACCTTAGCAACAGCAGATCCTAATCTAGGTCCAGAAAAGGCCAAACATAACTGGTCAGATTTACGAAAGGACCTAGTCCTGTTAAGTAAAAACAGATTTGCCTGTGGATATCTAGGGTATGTAGGCAATACTCTCCTCTGAATAATTGGAAAAGAAAACTGGCAATTCAGTGGTTTGATTAATGGACATTTCAGAGATCACTTTTGACAGAAATGATGGATTAGTTCTCAGAGACACTCTCTCTATGAAAAATCAAGTGTGGACTCTTGATACATAAAGCTTGAAGCTCAGAAATATGTCTGGCAGAAGTAAAGGCGACCAAAAACAAGGTTTTCCATGACAAATGCTTGCAGTTGCAAGAAGAGGCTGGTTCAAAAGGTGGCATTGTCAGAGTTTGTAGAACTAATGATAAATCCCATGGTTGAATGGGTTCTGTAAAAGGTGGCTTCAAATGATTCACACCTTTAATGAAGGTCTTGCACAATTTGTGGGTCATAAGAGAGGAATCTTGGACACCCTCATGAAAATTAGAAATTGCAGCCAAATGAACTCTAATGGTAGAGGCCGACAGACCCGATTGGAAAAGGTTGTCATGATAGTCTAGTATTAATGACATTGGTACTGAGAAGGGATCTACTTGTTTATCTTTCAGCCAACAGGTAAATCTTTTCCACTTGCTCAAATAAGTAATTCTAGTGGAAGACTTATGAGATGCAATGAGAATGTCACGTACTGGTAAAGAAAGATCATTCTTCCTGGCAATCAAGGGAATTGGAGTAGCCAAGCTGTGAGCTTCAGGCTGTTCAAGTTGGGCTGAATCAGGTTCTGTGGATGTGAGATCAACTCCTGGGTTGGATGGAGAATCCATGGTCGATCTAGTAGAGGAGGCCAAAGGAAGCGGAACCAAATCTGTCGAGGCCAATATGGTGCTATGAGAATCACCTTGCTCTTCAACCGATGGGCTTTCTTCAGAAACTGGGGAATGAGGGGAAAGGGTGGGAATGCGTAAAGAAGATCTGAGGGCCAATCGTGGACCAGAGCATCCGTGCGTGACTGTCCCGGAGGGGGAATCAGGGCAAAGTAGTTGCTGCATTTGTAGTTGGTTAGGGATGCAAAGAGGTGGCAGCAAGGATGGCCCCAGCGGTGGAAGATCTCCGCTGCTATCAATGGATTCTGGGACCACTCGTGAGGTTGAAGAATGCACCTGCTGAGTCTGTCTGCTATCACGCTGGAACTCCCGGGAATGTGCGTTGCTAGAAGAAAACGGTTGGTAGCCATCGCCATGGTCTCTTGACAAAGGGGGTAAGATTTGGTTCCACCGTGCTTGTTGATGTACCAGACCACCACCATGTTGTCTGATTGAATCGCAATTGTCCCAGATGGCAGCAGGGCATGGAATGCTTGCAACACCAGAAGCACCGCCCTCAGCTCTAGAATATTTATATGCAGACGGGCCTCCAGTTCGGACCAAGTGCCTTGGACCGTCTGTCCCTGACATAGCCTCCTCCCACCCATCAGGGAGGTGTCTGTGGTCACTGTGGCCATGGGTTGCTGGGGGGAAAAAGGGCGAGACCATTGTGACAGATTGTGTGTCATCCACCAATTTAAATCCTGTTTGCACCTGTGGGTCACTTGAATCATGGCTGAAAGAAAATGCTGAAAGGGATACTATTGGGTGAGCAGTAGCCATTGTAGAAGCGTCATGTGAAACCTGGCCAGGGGGCCAATGGTGATGGAGGCTGCCATGGAACCCAACAGCTGTAGAACCGAGTGAGACATGGATTTCTCCCTTGAGAGGATTGGAATCAATTGTTGCTTTATCCTTAAAATTCTGTGCTCTGGAATGGCGGCTCTGCAGTTCTTTGTGTCCAAGATAACCCCTATGAATTCTGTCGACTGAGATAGGATGAGACTGAATTTTTACCAGTTTATGGTTATGCCTAGCCTTTGTGCAGCGAGGAGAGAGTATGCCAGGGCTTCTTCCAGTAGATGTCTGGTGGGGGCGGAAATGAGCCAGTCGTCTAGGTATGGAAACGCCTGGAATCCTTGAAGTCGCAAGTGAGCTGTGACAACTGCCATGCACTTTGTGATCACTCTGGGGACTGTAGAGAGTCCGAAGGGCAGTACTCTGAACTGGTAGTGACTGGCTCCCGCATGGAAGTGCAGAAATATTCTTGATGTCCTGTCCACTTTTATGTGGTAGTACGCATCTTGAAGATCTATCGAGCACATCCAATCGTCTTTTTCCAAAAGCGGGAGGATAGACTGTATTGTGACCATCCAGAATTTTTGTACTCTCACAAACTTGTTCAATACACTGAGATCCAAAATTGGTCTCCAGTCCCCAGTTTTCTTTGGCACCAAAAATAGTCTTGAGTAGAACCTGGATCCTATCTGGTCTGGAGGGACTATTTGGATGACTCTCTTTCTTAGCAGCTTTTCTATCTCTAATGCTGCTTCTTCCCTTTTACTGGGTGGAACATCGGGAAGGTTTTTTGAAGGGACAGGACAAAGATCGAAGGGGATATGATAACCTCTGGTTATAATCCGTTGTACCCAAGAATTGGTGGTGATGGTTAGCTAGGCAGAAGAGTACAAGGAGAAACGTCCCCCAACCACCTCCAGAGGAAAGGAGTTGGGCCGCTCTTCAGGAGCTCTGGTAGGATTGGCCAGGGAAAGAATCCCTGGAACCCTGGTTACGTGGACCCCCTCTGCCCTGAAAGGAGCGCCTTCCCTGTGAGTTTCTCCCTCTGCCTCTAGGGGAGAACTTGGCCTGTTTGTCACAGAAAGGACCCTGAGATTTCTTGAACCATATCTTTGAAACCAAAACTGCCAAACAAACCCAGTAAAGCGAAAACCACAAAGGAAGGCTTATGCAGGTAGCGATTATGGTAAATCCAATTAGTGAAAATAATCACGATATAGCGACTTTGATGTTAGCACTTTATTGATACACAAGAACTTTCGGAAGGCTTTGTATCCTTCCTTCATCAGACAAAACAACATATGCTAGGGTAAGTCTCATTTAAATACACACTTAATGACCCTATTAATGACCTCATAGGTGAGGACCTTCCTATTTTAAAACATTCATTTTAAGCTATCATTAAAAAATATATTATACATGTGTTAATCAAATGTGCATTATATTAACAATCAATTTAATAACATATTAATTGCAACAAATGATATGCTTAAAATATATAAAAATAAGAATATATAAAAATATATAAAAATAAACTATATATAATGTGATATAAAAGGGACTACTAATCAGTTATTAAAAAGCCTATGATCATGTTGTGAACTAAACCATCCTAATCCTACTAACACAAAAAGGATGGCAGGGCATAATATGTAACACCAAAAAAGCCAAAAAAGCTAACAATACATTAAAAATACATTATTAAATCTGAATGCACTAACAACTATAAAAAGGATGTGTGTGTCTTCATAATGAGCTATATGTTATAAATATTATATTAAATATTAAATGTTATTAAATATTTTAGTTAAATTGGTATTAACTATAAATTGGTATGGATTATTGCTTTGGACTGTTTTTATATATATTTATTATAATTTTGATCTTTTTTGATATATGTTGTAGGATATAAATATAATACAATATTTGGGGGGTATATAACATATAGCTCATTATGAAGACACACACATCCTTTTTATAGTTGTTAGTGCATTCAGATTTAATAATGTATTTTTAATGTATTGTTAGCTTTTTTGGCTTTTTTGGTGTTACATATTATGCCCTGCCATCCTTTTGTGTTAGTAGGATTAGGATGGTTTAGTTCACAACATGATCATAGGCTTTTTAATAACTGATTAGTAGTCCCTTTTATATCACATTATATATAGTTTATTTTTATATATTTTTATATATTCTTATTTTTATATATTTTAAGCATATCATTTGTTGCAATTAATATGTTATTAAATTGATTGTTAATATAATGCACATTTGATTAACACATGTATAATATATTTTTTAATGATAGCTTAAAATGAATGTGTTTTTAAAAATAGGAAGGTCCTCACCTATGAGGTCATTAATAGGGTCATTAAGTGTGTATTTAAATGAGACTTACCCTAGCATATGTTGTTTTGTCTGATGAAGGAAGGATACAAAGCCTTCCGAAAGTTCTTGTGTATCAATAAAGTGCTAACATCAAAGTCGCTATATCGTGATTATTTTCACTAATTGGATTTACCATAATCGCTACCTGCAGAAGCCTTCCTTTGTGGTTTTCGCTTTATTGAACCATATCTTCCCACTCTTTTGGTTTCGGGAGAAAGCACGTTGAGGGGAAGAATAATGGACACCTATGGCAGAAAGGGTCTTACCATCCTGTTCACATCTGGCCAGAGTGCTTTTAACTTTGGGTCCAAACAACGAGGAGGCCTCAATGGGAGCATTAAGAAAGGAAGCCTTAAAGGGTTCTGTGAAATTGCACAAGTGCATCCAGTCGTGTCATCTCACGACCGCAGCTGAACCCCCTGCTCTAGCTGCTCCTTCTGATGCGTGAGATATCAGTCACATAGAGGAGTTAGATATTGACTTAATGGTGGCCAGCTGAGAGGCCACTTTGTCATGGACCTCATCAGACATGGCACCAGCCAACGTTTCAGAGACCTCAGAAATCAGATCCCTTTGAAGCCTGGAAAAGTGTGCCATATAATTCAGGGACCTGATAGTAAAGGTCACTGATGCAAAGGTGCACTTCCCTACCCTGTCCAGGGCCCAGGACTCTGTTAGGCAGATGGACAGTCTGGCTTTCTTCTTCTGCCAGATCCTTTTTTGTTGCGGCCACTACCATCAAAGCATCCACAGAAAGACCTTTTGACCAATGGGGACCCGTAGCAGGAGGGGACAAAATCTTATCTGGCCTCTAGGGAATAGCTTAGATGGTGTTAGGAGCCTTCCAAGCATGCTGCACAATAAGCTGGACAAGTTCATCGGCAGGTGGAGTAACCCAGGAGGTAGGAGGGCTGGGCGTGAAAGGCCTGCAGGAACACAGATTCCTCAGAGGTTGAATTACAGGACTGCCAGTCACCTCTGGATTTTGAGGACATCACCAAAGGATACTTCAGAGGGTGACCGAGGGGATCCTTCCCCTCATCAAAATCTGTGTCTTCTGTGAGGGACTTCTCTGTGGAGTCCATGTGCTTCCTCTTGTATGAACTTTTCTGGTGGACTTCCTCAGTGGGAGAAGCTGGGGAAGAAAGTAGAAAAGAGGTTTCCTGTGGGAATATGTCCTGAGGCCCTTGCACCTGGTGTCCGCTTGGTGCGACTTGTGAAACCAGTGTACCAGAGAAGGGCAGAGGGATAGACAGTGCAGTATCACCAGCAGCAGCGAAAGCCTTCTCCATCAGTTGGAAGGCTGGTCCACCTGAAGAGAACTGAATGTCTAGGACAGGGGTCACCCCTCCCCTAAGTGGCTCAGCCTGCCAACCCTGAGTCCCTGGATGGCTGTGGAGCAGCAAACTATGCCTGTCACAACTGACATCCTGGGTCATAGCAAAACTTTCCTGCCATGAAGGCAACTGCGGTTCCTTAGTGAGATCTATAAAGGGAACCACAGAAGGGGAAGACTGTGCTATATCCATGGACTTCAAAGGCAATGATGGAGGAGAATAAGAAGGGGTCTTTGGAGATGGGTGATCACCTCCCAAGGAAGAATAGTTCCTGGAGGGGTGGGATACCTCTGGCTAAGAGTACCTGATCCACAAGATGCAACACTTCGTGTTCGGAAAGGCTTCTAGTGGACCTCACTGAGGGAGAAACAGGCCTGTCCACAGAAGAGGCAAACTTGGTGCCCATTTCACCAGTCCGCACCAAGAACAACGGTGCCGAGAGAGACTGGACTACAGGTGTCTGCACCGAAGAAGTCATTGGTGCCGAGGTCATGGTCTGCACCGATACAGGGATCAGTGCCAAAGTGTTTGTCGGTACTGAAGATGGAACCGACAAAACTGGAGTCAACAATAAAGGCGTTGATTCCGAGGAAGATCTCGGAGCTGACGTGGTCAAGGTCTACACCGACTGAACGGTCGGTGTCAATACAGTGGTAATAGTCTGAACCGAGGATCCCCTCCGTGCCGATATAGTGAAGGCTGCAGGAGAAGACTGAGCCGAAATCACTAATGGAGCCGAAGGCCTCGATGCCAAGGGTCTAGGCACTGAAAGCACTGGGGCTGACTGAATGAGCTCTGGAGCTGAAACTTTAGCCTTTTTAGGTTTTGGTTGGCGGGAGACCCCAGCCGGGGATGAAGGCAAAGATTTTACCTTGGTAGGAACATCCAAGATTTTCTTATGGGCTCTAGGAGGGGTTGAGACCTCCGACCCAGAAATAGCCTCTGAAAAGGGTGATTTAAGAAGTCCCTTCAGTAACAACTTGTTTTTCCTTTCCAACAAGGTTCTATTTGAAAAGTTCTCACAAATAGTACAGGGCAGGTCAACAGACAAGTGGGACACCCCCAAACAATAAATGCACAAAGAGTGTGCATCAGAAGTAGGTAGTTTGTGTCCACAATCAGAACACCGTTTAAACCCCGGACTACCTTTCTTATCTGCCACAATAGCTAAATTAGAAAGCAGAAAAGGGTACCAGCAATGGTACAAAAGAACACCCGAAGGTATGAGAAAAAGGGAAGGATTACCAACGATGGTAAGGGGAAAATACCTCGCAGTATAAAGATAGAGAAAAGAGAAGAAAAACCTGAAGAAATTATGATCGCTAGATGCGATAGGGTAAGAGACAATGAAATTGAAACTTTTCTGACAGAAAAGTAATATAAATGGTTATTAAACAACAAATAACTGTACTTAGCTCAAGAGAAGCAGCTTGACACGACCGAATTTCAAAGTGGCAAACGAAATCTGAGGTAACAGGGAGAGGGGAATTATGGGTAAGAGTTTAGCTCGAAAGTTTGAAGCGGACACGATTTTGGAAAATGGCTGGCTCGGTTCCGATGTCGGAACAGATACCCATGCGTAAGGAATGAACGAGGATTAACAATATCAGATTATACCTTATGTTTTTAGAGTTTTTGCATTGTAAAAAGGAGGCAGGAATAAATTCCGTCTCCCCTCAACCTGAGTCAGGCCTATTTTTAACAGTATATCTCAAGCAACCAGAAACTACAGTTATCCAGCATCTACCGATCCTCATGGGTGCCAGTTAACAGAGAGTTTACTGTAAGGAAATACATGAATATCCTGTCATCTACAGTAGGTTATCACTAGAGCTAAACACTTTGTGAATATCATTGGAGCAGCAGATAACCCAAAGGGCAATGCAGAGAAATGAAAGTGAGATCCAAGCAAAGACAACCTTAGAAAATGTCTGAAACCTTAGAAAATATCTGAAATCTGAGATACAGAAATGTGATAAGCATCTTTTACAACTAGGGTCACCAAAACACAAATGGAGAAGGAGAGGTAACAGGTTCAGAAGAGAGAACATTTTGAACTGTGTAACAGTTGCAAACTAGTTTAAAAAGGAAAGATCTATTAATGGTCTCCATTAAGCTTATTTCCTGGGCACTACAAACATTTTTGAATAAAAAAGGCTTTTATCCGAGGAGGAGGGACAGCTTCTACCATCCTCTGAGTCAGTAGATGAAGTTTGATCTGACAGATGTAGAGAAATGAGGAGGAATCTGTTTAAAGGGAGGGAGAGATTCTCATAGCCATGTGTAACAGTGATAAATCACTTTCAGAATCCATTTGTCTGAAACTATTTGTTGTCAAAAAGAGACAGAAATGAAGACTTAGATTTTTGTGAATAAAAGGCTAGCCAGGATGAGAAGGCAGGGGGAGGGAATTCTGAAGATGGACATTTAGACTTTTTAGACTGACCTTTATTCTAACAGGTTCTCCTTTCTTCTTGCAACCTCCCTGCCATTGTTTTTTTTTAAGGCCTGCTTGTTTTGCTTTTTTGAAAAAAAAGTTGCAGAGGTAATATTACACCCCTTGACAAACTCGGAGAAGGTTGAAAAATCTGTGAAATTCCCTGAACCAGATTGCCTCACTCATCACACCTGCAGCAGATGGTCCAAAGACTATGCATCTGTCTAAGGGAGAATTAAAAATTTCATCTTTAACATCCTCAGGAAGGTTTTGAGTTAGGCATCCAAGCAAGCAACCTCATAACAATTCCAGCAGCAGCAGCTATGGAAGTGGCATCAGATGGATTGTAAGCACATTTCAAAGAATGGGTAGTCACTTGAGACAAAAGTAATAAAATTACAAGAAAATGCTTTTTCCACAGATGAGGCAGAAGATGCCATAATGTTCCTCAGTCTCAAAACTGGCAAGCATAAAAACTAACATACAAGCTTGCCAAATGAGAATTCTAATAATAAGTGTTGCAAAATAATACACCACCAAAATCTTTCCCATCCTTGTTATGGGAGACGGATTGGCATTAAACAAAAGTTATGTATTCACCATAACAATAGAGCCAGGCTGTTTATTTCTGGTCTCAACCTTTGTATTACTGTATCTGAATGGATCTGACGACAGTGCCTTTCAGAAACTATGGATCCAGGGCTCTGACTCCTCTACTAAACATAATCCATGTTTTTCTCCCAAGTAGCTCAAATTGAGTTTGCCTACTCATCAATAAACAAATTTTCATTATCTCATAAAAGAAAAAAACTGATACTCTATACCAGGACATGACCTAAAGTAAATGTAAGCAATTGAGGCTGCATAATGACAAGGTTAGGTCCATCCAGTCACACAGAAGCACCAGGCGAGAAATTTAGAAGGGGGAGGAGGGAGAGAGATTGAAAAAAACAAAAACAAGATAACCCAGGACCTATCGTTATGGTGAGTACATAACTTTTGTAAATGATGTCTTTTTTCATCCAACTGAAACTTTGGGACAGATTCCCTAGCTACCACAAAACCGTGAGGAGGCATCAAGTAAGGATATTCTAGAGGATGGTGCAGCCATCTGTCTTGTAATGGGATATGAATGTGTGAACCATGGACAAAATTGCTGCAGCATAAATTTCATCTATAGGAACTCCTTCCATAAAGGCAGTGGAAGTAACAGACCTTGTTGAAAGCTCTTGGTTTTCAGGTAGAAGACAGACAATTTTTCATAAACAAAAGTTACAAAATCTGAAAACCACCTTGACAGTGTGACTTTAGAAACACTGTCACCTAACTTGGCTCTAGAGAAAGCAACAAACAGCTGATCAGAGCTCCTAAAATATTTAGTCCTGTGGAGATGAAATCTAAGTTACCTACAGAGTATACTTTCCTTTGATAAAAAACATTAATCACTTGATTTACGTTCATTTTGGATGCCAGTTTTGAAATGAACTCACCGGCTGGGGTGAAAATCGAAGAGGAGACATTGGTGACCATAAGTGAGGAGTAGGAACCACTTGTCTAAGAATTTTGGTGCTGGGCTCAAGAGTTCTGATGGGACTGGAAACTGTTTACTGGTCTTGTCTGACCTCTTTTCTGATAACCTGTCTTCCTCCCATTCTTTTTCCTTTGGTTTCTCCTTTTCTTTTCCCTCATTTCATCTGGGGCCACAGGAGGAGGAATAGAGGTGGAGGCCAAAGACTGGGTTGATACACCTGGCTGGCCAGGGATAAGACCCTTTAAAAGCAATATGTCCCTAAGACCTTACCCTTTAGTGCCCTGATACCAACTGAGGCAAAAGTCTCACATTCAACTTCAAGATGAGCTCAATCCAGGCAGTAAACAGAACGGGAGTGTGGGTCCTGCAGTGGAATCTTGTGGCTGCAAGCCATACACTATAGGTTCATAGGTAGGTACTAGGCTATCTGCCTGAAGGCATTTATAAGCCTAGCCAGAATGTGTTGGCTTTCACCTCCCCCTTAGATTAGTTCCCTGTGCCTCTGTCCAGCAGAGCCACTGAAGTGATCCCTGGGGTAAACATTCTGTTTCCCATCCACTCGTCAAGGTTTCTCTTGAAGAGTGTTAGCGAGGAGCTCTGCCTAATGTAGATTGGAATCTTGTTCCAAAGAATGGGAAGTCTCTGTGACAGGAATCTATCCCTCCAGCATGTCCTATTTATTGTTGTGGTGAGGTTTAGATCTGCAGAGTGTGTGGCTTGAGCTTTTCTTTAGGTGGAGCATGTCCATCAGTTCTGGGTTGGACATGGCCTTGTATGTCAGGCAGAGATCACCTCTGAGTAGGCGGTATGCAACTGAGTACAGCTGAAGTTTCCTCAGTCGAGCTGTATAGGGCATCTGTTTGAGGCCAGTGATCCTTCTGTGGTCTTTCCAGCTGTTGCAGATGTCTTGTAAGATACATCCCAAATGGGGCGTTGTACTCTATGATAGGTCTGATGAGCGATGAGTAGAAGGGCACAATGACCTCTTTTGATCTGGATGCGAACCCTTTTGTGATAAGGTGTGCCACATAGAAGGATTTTCTAACCACTTTGGCAATGTGATTATCAAAGGAGAGTTTACTATCTACTTGGGTCCCCAGATCCCTTATTACATCTTCTGTATTTAGGGGACTACCACCTATGTGGTAGTTTGTAGGTACTTTGTTTTTTCCAAAGGGGATGACTATGCACTTTTTGGCATATAGCTTGAGGCCATGATTTTGACACCAGGTGTCCGTCTCAGTGAGACCCTTTTGGAGGATGTCTGTTTCAGCTGGAGAGTCAATTATAGCCCCTAGTTTGCAGTTGTCTGCGAACTTGGTCAGCCATAGTCCTCCTGTGCTTGCCTGTACCTCTGAGAAGTATATGCAGAACAGGAGGGGTCCTAGGACTGCTCCCTGGGGAATGCCACTTGTAACCGGTTTAGAGTCAGACCTAGCTCCCGCAACTCTTACCATGTGGGTTCTGTCCGTGAGCCAGTTGGCAACCCATCTTGTGACATAGGGGTTTATGTTCAGGCTGGTGAGCTTGTCTATAATACCAGAATGGGGAATGGTGTCAAAGGCCTTTGCGAGGTCTAGGTAGGCTGTGTGTACCACCTTTCCCTTGTCTATAGCTTTGGTAACTGTCTCAAAGAAGTCCACCAGGTTTAGGAGGCATGATCTGCCCTTAAAGCCGAACTGGGTAAGGTCCATTGTTTGGAGGTTTCCAATGTCTCTGTTAATGAGTTCCATGATGATGCGCTCCTTAGCCTTGCAGACCAAGCTAGTCAGGCTTATAGGGTGATAGTTTCTGGGGTCTGTTGTGGCTCCAGCTTTGTGGAGTGGAATAACTGTTGCTGTGCACCACTCTATGGGTACGTATCCTGTGGATAGGCTTTTTGAACAATGTTTTTAGGTGAGGGGTTAGTTCATTTTTGTGCTTGTGTAGGATGCAGCCTGGGACACCGTCTGGTCCCATTGATGCTGTTTTGGCTTTGGAGAGGGATGTTTTAACCTGAGTGTCTTTGATTTCAGGAGCTCTACATTCTTGTGGTATGGTTATGGGCCCTTTTGGAGATGAGAGGGGGGTGAAGTTTGCACTGAACCTGTCTGCCAGGATGTTGGCAATATCAGTCGGTTCAGTGTATTTTGTACCATTCTGCACTAACTCCAAGCAGATCTGAGCATTGCCACTTAGAATCTTGACATAGCTAAAGAATGCCTTGTGGTTATCTTTGGAGTCCTTGGTAATTTTTCTTTCGAAACTCACCTTGGATAATTTTATGAGGGATCGTAGTTTCTTGCTGATACTGATCAGGGAAGTCTTCCCTTCTTGGGATTTTAGTCTTTTCTGTATTAGTTTCCTCCTTCTATTGTATAGCTTGTTTATGGCAAGAGTCCACCAGACTGGTTTCCTTTTCTTAGAGGAGTGAGTCTTGGTTTTGCTTGAGATAGCACGATCCATGCATTCTTGTAGGTGCCTGTAGAATGCATTAGTAACAGATTTTGCAGCTTGGACAATGTTATCCTTTAGCATGGCGGCTTTGAAGCTTTCCACCTCGGTCTTAAGTAATGTGAAGTTTGCTTTTGAAAAGTTTTTCACGGTGATTTCCTTGTCCGGGGGTGAGGGCAGAATGTGGATATCCAAAGTGACTTGTTTATAGTCAGATCTAACCAGTGAGGGGTTGACCTGAGGTGTAGAGCACAAGTCGCCCATGTTGGTGATGACCAGGTCCAATATGTTGTCACCTCTTGTGGGAGTGTTGACCAGTTGATCCAGGGCGTTTGAGTTTATAAATTCAAGGAAATGTTGGGCAAGGGAGTTAGTACTTGAGTAGTTCTCCCAATTAATGTTTGGGTAATTTAAATCACCCAATATTAGGGTGTTTGGTAGGACCTTTATATTTCCCAGTGTTTCCAGAAATGTGGAATTGGGGACCTGGGACATGGTGGGTGATCTGTAGCAAGCTATAATTTGAACTGCAGATTTGCCCATTGTTAGTTGCACGTGGATGATCTCTGAAGCATCGTGCTGTGCCACTAACCTGGAGGTGTGTGTATCCGTGATGAATATGGATACTCCCCTGCCTTTTATATTTCGGTCCGGGTCAAAATGTATGGTATGAGGTGCAGCCTGGTAGTGCTGGGGTGCTCTCTGGAGCCTTAAACCAGTTTTCTGTTACTGCACATATATCAATTTCCTCCATACTGAGTGTGCCACAACTGTGTGCATTTTGAGGTTTAGACTTCTGGCATTGAGTAGCATTACCGTCAGTTTTTTGTTACTTGTGCTATTTATGGCGGTGGGTTTGTCTTTTGAGCCTTGCCTAAAAAGGGCACTATGGGGGTGGCAAGAGCCTTGGCCAGTATTCGAAAGCCTAAGGGTGACAGGTGCAAGCCGTCTCCAGCGAAGCAACGTGGCTTGTCGAACACGTCATCCCAAACGGACAGACACTGGATCCACTTTGAATGACACCAGAAACTTAGCCAATTGTTGAAATTGATAATTTTTTCTTTACACTGTGGTATCATTCTTGGTAAGGGCAGGATGCCACTCAGGGTCAGGGTCATACCAGGTCATTTGAATCTTTAAACCTTGTCTGCCCTGGAAAAGCACACTAACGGACAAACACAACACACTGCTATCACAAAAAAACGATATGCACTAGCCATCTGTAACAGTAACTGCACTTTTGTTATTTTCGTCTCGAAATACTGAAATTCGATATTTCAGTATTTCAAGATTGCAAAGTGGACTTTATATATATATATATATAAAATATATATATATATATATATATATATATATATATATATATATGTGTGTGTGTGTGTGTATGTATGTATATATGTGTCTGTGTCTATATATATATATATATATATATATATATATATATATATATATATATATATAAATACATGAACACCATGTCCTTCAAACTTGTCACACTATCAACACAAATACTACTCCTTCTTACCTTGCTGTATCTCAACTATCTCACCAGACCTCTCTAGGCTAATCACTCACCCGCATACCACACTACTACCTCACTCCTTATACAGCATGTACCCCCTGTATCCAGCAGATCCCCTAGCCTTTACTTAATCAACAATACTATATTCTTCCCCTATAAAATCTTAAGTAATCCCACAAACGTTAATCCCTTCTATACTAGCTGTTTCTCAATTAAGCTTACAATCAACAAATTAGACACTAAACAATTTAAACACTTCTTTTACCATATTCATCACCTTATCTCTATTCTTATCTCTGGCGACATACACCCAAACCCAGGACCCTGCCCCCAACAAAAGCATATGTAATAAAATCCCTAATCTCCACGCCTGGATTCGCCATAATCAACTAGACATTTTATCCATCTCTGAAACCTGGCTCAAACCCCATATAAAAGATTCACAGTTAATTCCATCCAACTACTCTATCATTAGAAAAGATAGAACACACAAAAAAGGGGGAGGAGTAGCTCTACTTTACTCCTCCAACCTCCTAATTACTCCATACTCCAAAGCTATTCCCAAATTTGGTAATGCTGAACTACTTCCAGCCCTTCTTCACATGAACAACCATAAAGTTATCTGTATTATCACCCTTTATATCCCTCCTGGTGACAATATTCCAATCCTAGAAGACATTCTCTCCTGGGTTTCTTCCAACTTTATGAATGAAACCATAATTTCGGGTGTTGTTAACATTAATTGAGCCATAATTCAATCACCTAACAACCCCATAAATATCAATCTTTATACATTCTCTCAGCTCATTTCCTCAACAACCAAACC